>NC_143032.1:76300000-76420000 GCF_057628025.1 Oncorhynchus mykiss
CTTATTATATTTGCAATCGCAACAAATAATCTGCTCAGACCCCAACCAAGGATCATCAAAAGCCGTGCTATAAATTCTCGGACAACCCAAAGATTTGTAGATGCCCTTCCAGACTCCCTCCACCTACCCAAAGACGTCAGAGTACAAAAATCGGTTAACCACCTAACCGAGGATCTAAATTCAACCTTGCGTAATACCATAGATGCAGTCGCACCCATAAAACCAAAAAACATTTGTCACAAGAAATGTGCTCCCTGGTACTGTATATAGAAAATATCCGAACCCTGAAGCAAGCTTCCAGAACAATGGAAAGGAAATGGCTCTCCACCAAACTGGAAGTCTTCCTACTAGCTTGGAAAGACAGTTCCATGTAATATCGAAGAGCCCTCACTGCATTTCGATCATCCTATTTTTCCAACCTAATTGAGGTGAATAAGAACAATCCAAAATGTATTTTTGATACTGTCGCAAAGCTAACTAAAAATAAAAACCAGCATTCAACAAGAGAGGATAGCTTATGAGTGTCTTCGATGAAAAGATCATGATCATTAGAAAGCAAATTACGGACTCCTCTTTGTATCTGCATATTTCTCCAAAGCTCAGTTGTCCTGAGTCTGCCAGGACCTAGGATCAATGGAGACAGTCACGTTTTTTTAATCCTGTATCTCTTGACACATTCATGAAAATAGTCATGGCCTCTAAACCTTCAAGCTGCACACTGGACCCCATTCCAACTAAACAACTGAAAGAGCTACTTCGTGTGCTTGGTCCTCCTATGTTGACCATAATAAATGGCTCCCTATCCGCCAGATGGCAGTAATAAAAATGGCAGTAATAAAGCCTCTCTTGAAAAAAACAGACCTGTAAAATTTAAAAAAAAATATTGGCCTATATCGAATCTACCATTCCTCTCAAAATGTTTAGAAAAAGCTGTTGCGCAAATAATGTATACGAAGCACTTCAGTCTGGTTTTAGACCCGATCATAGCACTGAGACTGCCCTCGTGAAGGTGGTAAATAACCTCATATTGGTGTCAGACCAAGGCTCTGCATCTGTCCCTGTTCTCCTAGACCTTGACACCATCGATTACCACATTGTTTTGGAGAGATTAAAAACCCTAATTGGTCCACACGGACAAGTTCTTGCCTGGTTTAGATCTTATCTGTCGGAAAGATATCAATTTGTCTCTCTGGATGGTTTGTCCTCTGACAAATCAATTGTAAGTTTCGTCGTTCCTCAAGGTTCCGTTTTAGGACCACTATTGTTTTCACTATATGTCCTACCTCTTGGTGATGTAATTTGGAAACACAATGTCAACTTTCACTGCTATGCGGATGACACACAGCTGTACAATTCGATGAAACATGGTGAAGCCACAAAATTGACAGGCCTGGAAGCCTGTGTTTCAGACATAAGGAAGTGGATGGCGGCAAATGTTTACTTTTAAACTTGGACAAAACAAAGATGCTAGTTCTAGGTCCCAAGAAACAAAGAGATCTGCTGTTGGATCCGACAATTCATCTTGATGTTTGTACAGTCGTCTCAAATAATCTGTGAAGGACCGTTACTCTGGACCCTGATCTCTCTTTTGACGAACATATCAATAATATTTCAAGGACAGTTTTTTTCCATCTTCGTAACATGGCAAAAATCAGAACCTTTTTGTCCAAATTGATGCAGAAAAACGAATCCATGCTTTTGTCACTTCTAGATTAGACTACTGCAATGCTCTACTCTCTGGCTACCCGGATAAAGCACTAAATAAACTTCAGTTAGTGCTAAACACAGCTGCTAGAATCCTGACTAGAACCGAAAAAATTTATCATATTACTCCAGTGCTAGCCTTTCTACATTGGCTTCCTGTTAAGGCTATGGTTGATTTCTTTTAACCGACAGGTTTTACTGATAACCTACAAAGCATTACATGGGCTTGCTCCTACCTATCTCTCCGATTTGGTCCTGCCGTACATACCTGCACGTACACTTCGGTCACAAGATGCAGGCCTCCAGCTGGAGGCAGGGATTTCTCTTATAGAGCTCAATTTTTATGGAATGGTCTGCCTATCCATGTGGGAGACGTAGACTCGGTCTCGACTTTAAGTCATTACTGAAGACTCATCTCTTCAGTAGGTCCTATGGTTGAGTGTAGTCTGGCCCAGGTGTGTGTAGTCAACCCCTTATTACGGGGGCTGAGTCACTGGATTATTGGTGCTCTTCCATGCCGTCCCTAGGAGGGGTGCGTCACTTGAGTGGGTTGATTCACACACGTGCTCTTCCTGTCCAGTTTTGCGCCCCCTCGGGCTTGTGCGGTGGAGGAGATCTTCGTAGGCTATACTTAGCCTTGTCTCAGGTAGTAAGTTAGTGGTCTGTTGATATCCCTCCAGGGGTGTAGGGGCTGTGATTTAGCAAAGTGGGTAGGGATATATCCTGCCTGGTTGGCCTGGTCCAGGGGCATCGTCGACCCAGCTGTCTCAGTCTCAAGTCTCTATGCTGCAATAGTCTACGTGCTGGGGCGCTAGGGTCAGTCAGTTAAATCTGATGTAATTCTCCTGTCTTACCTGATGACCCTGACCTGTTCACCGGACATGCTACCTTTTCTCGGACCTGCTGTTTTTGACTCTCTCTCTCTCTCTCCATCTCCCCCCATTTCTCTCTACCGCAACCTGCTGTCTTGACCTCTGAATGCTCGGCTATGAAAAGCCAACTGACATTTACTCCTGAGGTGCTGATCTGTTGCACCCTCTACAACTACTGATTATTATTTAACTCTGCTGGTCATCTGTGAACGTTTGAACATCTTGAAGAACAATCTGGCCTTAAATGGTCATGTACTCTTATAATCTCCACCCGGCACAGCCAGAAGAGGACAGGCTACCCCTCAGAGCCTGGTTCTTCTCTAGGTTTCTTCCTAGGTTCCTGCCTTTCTAGGGAGTCTTTCCTAGCCACTGTGCTTCTACATCTGCATTGCTTACTGTTTGGGGTTCAGGCTGGGTTTTTGTATAGCACTTTGTGACATCTGATGTAAAAAGGGCTTTATAAATAAATTTTATTGATTGATTCATACTGTAAGTGGTTCAGTGGGTTGAAGCTGACAAGACATAGCCAGCTTCAAGAGCTGGCAAGACATAGTTGACAAGACATAGTTTGTGGTTTTATATCCCATGAGGGATACATATGCCATGCTCTTATGAACTATAATTCACTTTGAATAACAGTGACCACAATGTTATTTAACTGTACCTCAGTGAACTCTACATTGGCTGGGTCTCCCAGAATCTGACCGTCGGGTTGCTTGTAACCGGCATAGCGAATCAGCTGTGTGTTCCACACCCGGAAGTCGTGCTTGCCATCTGTCCTCTGAGGAAATATGGTAATGGCAGATCTGAAAAAAATTGAAATGACCAGGTGTGAAAGTAGATTTAATTTCTTCCCTTAATTCTATGTTCAGGCTCCTTGGGCCTGAACATAGAACTACATAAAGCAGAGGTGTGGATTCGAGTCACAAATATGATGACTTGCAACTCGACATTGACTTTAACACCAATGACTCGTGACGTGACTTTGCCTTGAGCCCAATGACTCGACCTGACTTGATATCCTAAAAAAGTGTGCAGCACATCAACTCTTCATTTAACCGATTACAGTTTGAATCAGACAGCAGCCAAACAAATTGTGCCAGCTGAGAAAAAGTTGTGCGTGGCAGTGTAGAGGAACATCGGCGGTGAATTCAGAAGGAGCCCTTGGAAAGATAACACCCCAAATTACTATTTTCGGATATAAAGACGAAGCTGTATCAACACAAAACGTATTGCAACTTACAAAACATGCGGGAAGAAAATTACAGACGGAGGCGCAACAACTTCCAACTTTGTTCTATATTAGAAGCTGCACAAAGAACGGTAAGTCGAGGCTAATATAGCCAACAGCTACAGTCGTATGAAAACGTTTGGGCACCACTCTGAGGCTGCATAATAATTTACTCTGTCGTCACAGAAAATGATCACAGTGGCATGCCAATACCGGGGTATTGTCCAAAGATTTTTAGTGTAGCAATATTAAGTTGTATGAAATTAAATCAGATGTGAAAAATAGGCTATGCAAAAATGTGGGCACCCTTGTCATTCTGTTGATTTGAATACCTGTAACTACTTAGCACTGATTAATTGGAACATACAATTGGTTTGGTGAGCTCATTAAGCCTTGAAATTCATAGACAAGTGCATCCAATCATGAGAAAAGGTATTTAAGGTGGCCAATTGCAAGTTGTTGTTCTCTTTGACTCTCCTCTGAAGAGTGGCAACATGGGGGCATCAAAGCAACTCTCAAATGACCTGAAAACAAAGATTGTTCAACATTATGGTTTAGAGGAAGGCTACATAACGCTATCGCTGAGATTTAAGCCGTCAGTGTCCACTGTGAGGAACATAGTGAGGAAATGGAAGACCACAGGCACAGTTCTTGTTAAGGCCAGAAGTGGCAGGCCAAGTAAAATATCGGAGAGGCAAAGGCGAAGGATGGTGAGAACGGTCAAAAACAGCCCACAGACCACCTCCAAAGACCTACAACATCAACTTGCTGCAGATAGTGTCACTGTGCACCGTTCAACAATTCAGCGCACTTTGCACAGGGAGAAGCTGTATGGGAGGGTGATGCGGAAGAAGCCTTTTCTGCACACACGCCACAAACAGAGTCGCTTGATTTTGGAATAAGGTGCTGTGGACTGATGAAACAAAGATTGAGTTATTTGGTCATAACAAGGGACGTTATGCATGGCGGCAAAAGAACACAGCGTTCCAAGAAAAACACTTGCTGCCCACAGTAAAGTTTGGTGGGGGTTCCATCATGCTGTGGGGCTGTGTGGCCAGTGCCGGTACTGGGAATCTTGTTCAAGTTGAGGGTCGCATGGATTCCACTCAATATCAGCAGATTCTTGGGAATAATGTTGAAGAATCAGTCACAAAGTTGAAGTTACGCCGGGGCTGGATATTTCAACAAGACAACAACCCAAAACACTGCTCAAAATCTACCCTGGGCATTTATGCAGAGGAACAAGTACAATGTTCTGGAATGGCCATCCCAGTCCCCAGACCTGAATATCATTGTGAATCTGTGGGATGATTTGAAGCGGGCTGAAGTGAAGCGGGCTGAACTGGAGATGTTTTGTAAGGAGGAATGGTCCAAAATACCTTCATCCAGAATCCAGACACTCATTAGAGGCTATGGGAAGCGTCTAGAGGCTGTTAATTTAGCAAAAGGAGGCTCTACAAAATATTGATGTGATTTTTCTATTGGGGTGCCCAAATTTATGCACCTGTCTATTTTTGTTTTGATGCATATTGCACATTTTCTGTTAATCAAATAAACCTAATTTCACTACTGATATATTACTGTGTCCATCAGTTATTTGATAGATCAAAATGAAATTGCTGATCCAAACACCCAATTATTTATGAATGGAAATCATGGAAATTGTCAGGGGTGCCCAAACTTTTTCATACGACTGTATATATTTTATAACTTTACTGGTGTATCATGTAGACTAATGTAACGTTAAATCAATGAGCCTCCACACAGTCAGTCAGTGCGGGAACGTGAAAATTGCACCCAAGATTGAGCTACACCTGGCTAGGCAGTTGGTAACCTAAATCCTGCCTGATGTTCCTAAAACAAGGGTCTTTCTCATGGCTACCCATGTATTTCCATGGAAAAATAACATTTATTTGGAAAGTAATACATCTCTTTTTAAAAGCATTCATGATTTGTGTAAATGTAATATACTAACTATTACTCCTGTTAAAAATATGAAATGGTATTACATTTGGTGAAGAGCACATTATGACTTATTTAGGACTCGAAACTCAAAATTAAAGACTTGAGGCTTGACTCGATACTTGACGGTCTTGACTTGAGACTTGACTCAGACTAGCCTGTCTTGTCTTGGGACTTGACTTGGGACTTGACTTGAGTGCTAAGACTTGAGACTTACTTACAATGACTTGGTCCCAAATATTTGTCGCTTAACTTTTGAAATGTATCCTTTTAACGTGGCATGAACATAAGCAGTCATGATGTTTTCATCTGATTGTCAAACAATCACTTTAAAAGGTTCCAGTTGGCCTGGCAAGCTGCAAATGTTCGTTGACTCTAAAATAATTCCCGCGTCCATACAGTGCATTGTGCACCAGTCATTTGAAGAATGGAAAGAGACATCGCCAACAAAACCCTAAGAAGTGTAATGAATGACATCCGGTGATTGTCCTTCTTTGGGCCTACATCTCATTAGACCTGAACTGTCTGCGCTCCACTATCTGCGCTCTTCTTGGTCGTTTCTGCCTCGCAAAATTTCACTGTTATTGTCAAACCACCCCTCATTTTTATGAGCGCATTCCACAGGTTTTCAAGTCCGTTTGCTCTGTTTTCATTAGGGGGACATGCGTAATGATAGATAATAGTGTAGTAGCCTACAGTAGTAATTATTGTGATACGCTCATGTTGAACCAATACGGCATAACCCCACTATTTGTTATTATTTATTAACCTTTATTTAACTAGGCAAGTCAGTTGAGAACAAATTCTTATTTACAATGACGGCCTACCACGGCAAAACTCGGACGACGCTGGGCCGCCCTATTTTGTCAATACTCTGCTTACTTTCACCCCTGCAAAATAAAGCCACCCTCCCCCAGCAAGAGAGCGAGGGAGCGAGAGCGAGAGAGCGAGACCGAGACCGAGAGAGCGCGAGAGAGCGAGAAAGCGAGAGAGCGAGAGCGCGAGAGAGAGAGAGCGAGAGAGCGAGAGAGAGCGCGAGAGAGAGAGCGCGAGAGAGAGCGAGAGAGAGAGAGAGAGAGCGAGAGAGAGAGAGAGAGAGCGAGAGTGAACGAGAGAGAGCGAGGCGAGCGAGAGAGAGCGAGGCGAGCGAGAGAGAGCGAGGCGAGCGAGAGAGAGCGAGGCGAGCGAGAGAGAGCGAGGTGAGCGAGCGCGAGAGAGCGAGAGAGCGAGAGAGCGAGAGAGCGAGATTTGAATGACGGTAGTATACAGACTATCTATGGCAATGCAACAAATGAAAGTCTACTCACATAGTATCTAAAGGTTAAGCACAGTTTAACCCAGGGGTCTGTGGGATAAGGGAGCCTGGACAGTCTGGCAGGGCTAAAGCTGGGCTAAAGCAGGGCTGGGCTAAAGCAGGGCTGGGCTAAAGCTGGGCTAAAGCAGGGCTAAAGCCATGACAGGGAAAACCTGTTGATTCTACTGATCTGTCTGTAAATCTAAATCAAATCAAATTTTATTTGTCACATACACATGGCTAGCAGATGTTAATGCGAGTGCAGCGAAATGCTTGTGCTTCTAGTTCCGACAATGCAGTAATAACCCAGCGGAACAGTGAGAGGAGAGCAGCTGGTATGATCTGGGGCAGTTAGATACAGCATCTGGGCACCAGTCTCTCTACTATGCTCTGTTTACAGACCAGAAACTGGTGGTTATGTGTGGCTCAGTTAGTAAGAGAATGGTGCTGGTAATGATAAGTTCCATGGTCAATACAAGCCCCCTAAATGTTAAGGGAATAGACAATATTTTTGGAGGCTGAATCAGAAGCAGTCTGCAGATCAGCAAAGTTGTGATTTAGCCAACTCCATACTCATTTGATGTCATGCTATACAAAAACCTGACAGAGGACATGGCTAAATCACAAACTGATCTGCTATCAGGCTTCTGCTACATGCTGACAGTGGCTGAATATTTTTTGATTTATGATATCAAGGACTATCAGCGGTCTTTGGGAATGTGAGGTGAGGCGACAGACAGACAGACAGATAGACAGACAGACAGACAGAAATGGAAAGAGGGAGAGATGGAGAGATGGAGAGATGAAGACAGGGGGAGATGGAAAGAGGGAGAGATGGAAAGAGGGAGAGAGGGAAAGAGGGAGAGATGTAAAGAGGGAGAGTGGGAGAGGGAGAGATGGAAAGAGGGAGAGAGGGAGAGATGAAGACAGGGAGAGATGAAGACAGGGAGAGATGACGAGAGGGAGAGATGAAGACAGGGAGAGATGAAGAGAGGGAGAGATGAAGACAGGGAGAGATGAAGAGAGGGAGAGATGAAGAGAGGGAGAGATGAAGAGAGGGAGAGATGAAGACAGGGAGAGATGAAGAGAGGGAGAGATGAAGACAGGGAGAGATGAAGACAGGGAGAGATGAAGAGAAGGAGAGATGAAGAGAAGGAGAGATGGAAAGAGGGAGAGATCAAGAGAAGGAGAGATGGAAAGAGGGAGAGATGGAAAGAGGGGGAGATGAAGAGAGGGAGAGATGGAAAGAGGGAGAGATGGAAAGAGGGAGAGATGGAAAGAGGGCGAGAGGGAAAGAGGGCGAGAGGGAAAGAGGGAGAGATGAAGATAGGGAGAGATGGAAAGAGGGGGAGATGAAGAGAGGGAGAGATGGAAAGAGGGAGAGATGGAAAGAGGGAGAGATGGAAAGAGGGGGAGATGAAGAGAGGGAGAGATGGAAAGAGGGAGAGATGGAAAGAGGGAGAGATGGAAAGAGAGAGAGATGGAAAGAGGGAGAGATGGAAAGAGAGAGAGAGATGGAAAGATAGAGAGATGGAGAGGGAGAGAGATGGAGAGGGAGAGGTGGAGAGGGAGAGGTGGAGAGGAAGAGATGGAGAGGAAGAGATGGAGAGGGAGAGGTGGAGAGGAAGAGATGGAGAGGGAGAGTGAGAGATGAAGAGATTAACTGAGGTTCAAGGTGAAAACAGAGAGAAAACAGAGAGATCCAGATGGAGAAACTAAACTAAAGGGAAGTGAGTGACAGACCAGCAGAACATAGAGAGGAGAGGAGACAGAAAAGAGACAGAAAGACAACACTGAGAAAAGGGACAGGGAAACAAACAAAAACGATTTGAGAAAATGAACAGCAATTTTTAAAGGAACAGGTTGGCTCTCTTTTATCTAGCTAGGTCTTTTTTATTTGTCTAAATTTGCACTACCAACTCACCTCAGGTTTCCTTTATTAGTGGCATACTTGATGTGATTGCAGATGTAATTGTACATTCCGTGAGCCGTTGTGCAGTCCCTGGCATCGAATACCTGTTACAAAAACATGTATTTAAAGAATGTTACTCCAATATTTTGAACGCTACCACAGTTTTATTGAGTGCAATCTTTCATCCTGAAGTTCTTCGTCATGTCACCACTCATGAAACAACTCAAATTCAACACATATTAAAGAATCCAAGGACCTCAGTAAAAGCATGTTGTCATTTCTTGTTACCGCTATATGGTCAGGCAAATAAATGAAAGCGGCATCACTCTATTTTCCATTACAGTGTGATTTGTTTCACCTTAGATATCACTTCTTTCATCCTCAGCCTATATTTGATAGTTTTACTCCTAACCTTTGGGATGTCTGCCCTGCCTCCGTTAGGGTGTATATATAGACATAAAAGCCAATAAGTTATTGAAATAAAATGGTGGAATACATCACTCTGCAATGCATTCATTTATTTTTCAAAGTTGACCTTTCCTTCTATTCAGTGCTTTACCCGATAGGTGCAAATTAGTCACATGTATTGACATATTACACAGATCATGACGAGAGGCGAGAGGCGTGTTATGTACCTCCATTCCAGTGGATTTTAGATGTTTCTTCATAACTGGTGGCATATTAGCTTTAATTTGGACAAAATCTAATCGAATTGTATTGGTCTCGTACACATATTTTGCAGATGTTATCGCAGGTGTAGCGAATTGCTTATGTCCCTAGCTCTAACTGCAGTATACCTTACAATGCAAAACAATACATACAAATCTAAACTAAATCAAAAATAATAAAGAATTGAAGAAATATCAGATTGAGCAATGTCAGAGTGCGGAATTTAAATATATAAATATATATATACAGTGGGGAGAACAAGTATTTGATACACTGCGGATTTTGCAGGTTTTCCTACTTACAAAGCATGTAGAGGTCTGTCATTTTTATCATAGGTACACTTCAACTGTGAGAGACGGAATCTAAAACAGAAATCTGGAAAATCACATTGTATGATTTTTAAGTAATTAATTTGCATTTTATTGCATGACATAAGTATTTGATCACTTACCAACCAGTAAGAATTCCGGCTCTCACAGACCTGTTAGTTTTTTTTAAGAAGCCCTCCTGTTCTCCACTCATTACCTGTATTAACTGCACCTGTTTGAACTCGTTACCTGTATAAAAGACACCTGTCCACACACTCAATCAAACAGACTTCAACCTCTCCACAATGGCCAAGACCAGGGAGCTGTGTAAGGACATCAGGGATAAAAGTGTAGACGTGCACAAGGATGGGATGGGCGACAGGACAATAGGCAAGCAGCTTGGTGAGAAGGCAACAACTGTTGGCGCAATTATTAGAAAATGGAAGAAGTTCAAGATGACGGTCAATCTCCCTCGGTCTGGGGCTCCATGCAAGATCTCACCTCGTGTGGGGCATCAATGATCATGAGGAAGGTGAGGGATCAGCCCAGAACTACACGGCAGGACCTGGTCAATGACCTGAAGAGAGCTGGGACCACAGTCTCAAAGAAAACCATTAGTAACACACTACGCCGTCATGGATTAAAATCCTGCAGCGCACGCAAGGTCCCCCTGCTCAAGCCAGCGCATGTCCAGGCCTGTCTGAAGTGTCCCTATGACCATCTGGATGATCCAGAGGAGGAATGGAAGAAGGTCATGTGGTCTGATGAGACAAAAATAGAGCTTTTTGGTCTAAACTCCACTTGCCGTGTTTGGAGGAAGAAGAAGGATGAGTACAACCCCAAGAACACCATCCCAACCGTAAAGCATGGAGGTGGAAACATCATTCTTTGGGGATGCTTTTCTGCAAAGGGGACAGGATGACTGCACCGTATTGAGGGGAGGATGGATGGGGCCATGTATCTCGAGATCATGGCCGACAACCTCCTTCCCTCAGTAAGAGCATTGAAGATGGGTCGTGGCTGGGTGTTCCAGCATGACAACGACCTGAAACACACAGCCAGGGCAACTAAGGAGTGGCTCCGTAAGAAGCATCTCAAGGTCCTGGAGTGGCCTAGCCAATCTCCAGACCTGAACCCAATAGAAAATCTTTGGAGGGAGCTGAAAGTCCGTATTGCCCAGCGACAGCCCCGAAACCTGAAGGATCTGGAGAAGGTCTGTATGGAGGAGTGGGCCAAAATCCCTGCTGCAGTGTGTGCAAACCTGGTCAAGAACTACAGGAAACGTATGATCTCTGTAATTGCAAACAAAGGTTTCTGTACCAAATATTAAGTTCTGCTTTTCTGATGTATCAAATACTTATGTCATGCAATAAAATGCAAATTAATTACTTAAAAATCATACAATGTGATTTTCTGGATTTTCGTCTCTCACAGTTGAAGTGTACATATGATAAAAATTACAGACCTCTACATGCTTTGTAAGTAGGAAAACCTGCAAAATTGGCAGTGTATCAAATACTTGTTCTCCCTACTGTATATACTGCTTACAGTGCTGTTACTGACCTGTAGTTTGGACCACTGGATGCGTCCTACACAGTGTTGTTACTGACCTGTAGTTTGGACCACTGGATGCGTCCTACACAGTGTTGTTACTGACCTGTAGTTTGGACCACTGGATGCGTCCTACACAGTGTTGTTACTGACCTGTAGTTTGGACCACTGGATACGTCCTACACAGTGTTGTTACTGACCTGTAGTTTGGACCACTGGATACGTCCTACACAGTGTTGTTACTGACCTGTAGTTTGGACCACTGGATACGTCCTACACAGTGTTGTTACTGACCTGTAGTTTGGACCACTGGATACGTCCTACACAGTGTTGTTACTGACCTGTAGTTTGGACCACTGGATACGTCCTACACAGTGCTGTTACTGACCTGTAGTTTGGACCACTGGATACGTCCTACACAGTGTTGTTACTGACCTGTAGTTTGGACCACTGGATACGTCCTACACAGTGCTGTTACTGACCTGTAGTTTGGACCACTGGATGCGTCCTACACAGTGTTGTTACTGACCTGTAGTTTGGACCACTGGATACGTCCTACACAGCGGGAAGCGTTCCTCCAGGCGTGTTTGGCTCCGTAGATCAGCTCTGTGTCCTTCAGCTGGTACGTTCCAGAACCCTCTATCTCCTTAGTCGCCTCCTCGAGCCGGTCAAGGTGGGCCTTCGAGCCAAACCTGTTACAGTATACACAGGCAGGAGGACAGAGCCGGGGGTAACACAAGGGTCATGTCAGAACAATTGCATTTAGAGTCCGTTTTGCATCAAAAACATTCTCTAAACCTCTTTAGGCTATTCTTAGCTGCTGGGCTGCTCTGGCCCCGGGGGTCCACCGTCCTGTGGATTGGCATTCTGGCCCTGGCCTAGTACACCCGAAGCCAGTAAAGCATGTTTCACAAAGTTCCTGAAGCGTGGGGGTGTGTTGGGTTGGGGCGTTGCAGCGCGGTGGACCCCTGGGGCTGGGGTGACCAAGCTACAGTATATTGTGTGCAAGTAAAAAGAGCTATACATTATTATTGTGAAATGAATTATATGGAGGCTGTGCTCTTCCTGAATGTATAGGAATATATATGTATGTGTGAGCCACAGGAGGCTGGTGGTACCTTAATTGGGGAGGACGGGCTCGTGGTAACGACTGGAGCGGAATCAGTAGAACGTTTTCAAATACATTAAACACATGGTTTTCATGGTTTCCAGGTGTTTGATGCCATTCTATTGGCTCCGTTCCGGACATTATTATGAGCCGTTTCCAAACCTTTCCCCCAAACCTTTCCCTCAATAAAATACATTTTATTTGTTATAAAAAAAAACATTATGGGCACCCAGGCATGAGTGTCACAGAGAAAGAGGTACTTTAAAGTAACACATTTTTAGAGTACTATTTCCATCATATGTATATGAGGACAAACAAATTACATTTGTACTACTGGTGAGGATGCTGGCAATGAGGGACGCATGCAAGTACATTCAAAGGTATCTAAATAACTAAAGTATAGGGTGTTTGTGCAACTCTCCTGCCTTTTGATGGAGGTGTAGTACTGGTCTATGAAGTCAGTAGCCAGCGGCAGCAGCTCTTCTTTGGTCCGAGACTCATCTGGCTTGCGGCTCCCCTGACTTGGTGTCATGATAGACCCGAAACACACACGCTCAGTGCAGATCGGCAACTGAAAGGCAACGTGGATGACATTACATCACACAAGGCTCTGATCACATGTAATTTCCTTGTAGAACAAAAGCCATTGAGGAATCACATGGCTTCCATCTATAGTAATCACAGTTCTGATCACACATCACAGCCCCCAGGGGACTTCTGATCACACATCACAGCCCCCAGGGGACTTCTGATCACACGTCACAGCCCCCAGGGGACTTCTGATCACACATCACAGCCCCCAGGGGACTTCTGATCACACATCACAGCCCCCAGGGGAAAAGTATATGTGTTCTTTGTCTCGTGCAGGTGCATTCTCTCTCTGACCCTCTGTCCCTCTCCCTCTCCCTCTTTCTCTCTCTCTTGAGGTCATGGATGGTCAGTCCTTACATCCATGGTTCTGTCTATGAATTTGAGAGTGGTTACATTTCTCCAGCCCCATCCCTCAGCTCTTTGTTATTGCTCGAACTGCAGATTGCCCCTTTCAACAGATATGTCCAGAATGACTGAATTATTCATTGAGTTATAGTGGCAGCCTCAGAGAGCGAGAGACACATGTGGGGACACAAATATGGGGACACAAATGCGCGCACAGGAACACTACCTGATCTAACGAGCACACAAGGGGACAGCTTTATTACAGGCCATACTGTTTCTAACTGTCTTCATCTCCCCATAGAAACAACAGAGACAGCACTATCAACAACAATGGAAGGGATCTGTTGTAGCTCTGTCAAAGCCTGGGTCTGTACTTTGTCAATGGTAGCTTACGGGGGGACTCTTTGGGGAGATTCACCTATTGCTTACCTCTTGGCCACAGCACAGTAGACTATATGATTACAGACATTGACCCTTTCTCTCCCAGCTCATTCACTGTCAAGCCACTAACACCTCTGTCTGATCACAGCCATATTACGTTGTTTCTGAAAAGAACAGACATGGAAACAACCAGACATTCACAGCCCAGTGAGCTGTACAACATCAGACATTCACAGCCCAGTAAGCTGTACAACATCAGAAGTTCATACAGATGGGCACAAAACAGCACAGAAGAACACCAGAAAGCAACCAGTAACCAACATATACAACACTCTTAGATAACTGTCTGGATAGCACATTCACTCACAGTAAAGAAGGCATCAATCTGGCAGTAAAAAACATCAACTATATATTCAGGCAAACGGCCAAAGAAGCACATTTGAAATGGATAAAAAACAAAACAAAACAAAACCAAAAAGATCACAGATGACAACTGGTTTGATGCAGATTGTAAAATTATAAGGAAAAAACATAGAACACTGTCAAACCAAAAGCACAGAGACCCAAATAATGGTGAATTACGCCTTCATTAATGTTGAATGGATTAGAAAAAGCTATAAAGGACAGTCAAAATCCATTGGACTCCCCAATTACTGACCAGGAGCTCTGTAAGAAACTAAACTATTACTGACCAGGAGCTCTGTAAGAAACTAAACTATTACTGACCAGGAGCTCTATAAGAAACTAAACTATTACTGACCAGGAGCTCTATAAGAAACTAAACTATTACTGACCAGGAGCTCTATAAGAAACTAAACTATTACTGACCAGGAGCTCTATAAGAAACTAAACTATTACTGACCAGGAGCTCTATAAGAAACTAAACTATTACTGACCAGGAGCTCTATAAGAAACTAAACTATTACTGACCAGGAGCTCTATAAGAAACTAAACTATTACTGACCAGGAGCTCTATAAGAAACTAAACTATTACTGACCAGGAGCTCTATAAGAAACTAAACTATTCCTGACCAGGAGCTCTATAAGAAACTAAACTATTCCTGACCAGGAGCTCTATAAGAAACTAAACTATTCCTGACCAGGAGCTCTATAAGAAACTAAACTATTCCTGACCAGGAGCTCTATAAGAAACTAAACTATTACTGACCAGGAGCTCTATAAGAAACTAAACTATTACTGACCAGGAGCTCTATAAGAAACGAAACTATTCCTGACCAGGAGCTCTATAAGAAACTAAACTATTACTGACCAGGGGCTCTATAAGAAACTAAATTATTCCTGACCAGGAGCTCTATAAGAAACTAAACTATTACTGACCAGGGGCTCTATAAGAAACTAAACTATTACTGACCAGGAGCTCTATAAGAAACTAAACTATTACTGACCAGGAGCTCTATAAGAAACTAAACTATTACTGACCAGGAGCTCTATAAGAAACTAAACTATTACTGACCAGGAGCTCTATACGAAACTAAACTATTCCTGACCAGGAGCTCTATAAGAAACTAAACTATTACTGACCAGGAGCTCTATAAGAAACTCAACTATTACTGACCAGGAGCTCTATACGAAACTAAACTATTACTAACCAGGAGCTCTATAAGACACTAAACTATTACTGACCAGGAGCTCTATACGAAACTAAACTATTACTGACCAGGAGCTCTATAAGAAACTAAACTATTACTGACCAGGAGCTCTATAAGAAACTAAACTATTACTGACCAGGAGCTCTATAAGAAACTAAACTATTACTGACCAGGGGCTCTATAAGAAACTAAACTATTACTGACCAGGAGCTCTATAAGAAACTAAACTATTACTGACCAGGAGCTCTATAAGAAACTAAACTATTACTGACCAGGAGCTCTATAAGAAACTAAACTATTACTGACCAGGAGCTCTATAAGAAACTAAACTATTACTGACCAGGAGCTCTATAAGACACTAAACTATTACTGACCAGGAGCTCTATAAGAAACTAAACTATTACTGACCAGGAGCTCTATAAGAAACTAAACTATTACTGACCAGGAGCTCTATAAGAAACTAAACTATTACTGACCAGGAGCTCTATAAGAAACTTCAGGCTCTCAAATGTAAAAAAACATGCGGACCTGATGGCATCCTAAATTAGATGCTCAAACTCACTAGTGCAAAATTTGAATTGGCTATAATAAAACTGTTTAATTTGATCCTGAATGTAGGTTATTTCCCTGAAATCTGGAATCAAGGACTCATAACCCCAATCTTTAAAAACGGAGACAAATTTGACCAACAATTACAGAGGCATGTGTGAACAGTAACCTGGGGAAGGTTTTCTGTAGTATTATAAATGTAAGAGTTCTAAACTTCCTTAATAAGCACAATGTCTTGAGTAAAAGCCTAATTGGATTTATACCAAAACATCGCACAACTAATCATATTTACACCCTACACACCCTGATAGATAAACATGTCCACCAAAATAATACCATATAATGCCTTCGTCGGGGTTGCAATCTGAGCCCTACACTCTTCAATTTTACATCAACGAATTGGCCACTATTCTCGAAAAATCCTCAGCCCCTGGTGTTAGTCTCCACAATTCAGAAGTTAAATGCCTACTCTTTGCAGATGACATGTGCCTACTGTCACCCACAGCACATGGCCTACAGCAGAGCCTGGACCTGCTAGAGCAGTACTGCCAGACCTGGGCCCTGGCAGTAAACCCCAAAAAGACTAAAATAATGATTTTCCAGAGAAGATCCAGATCTCAGGGAATAAGACCAAAGTCTAATTGGTACAAAATATATAGAGTACTGCACACACTACAATTACTTAGGTTTAAAAATAAGCTCAACTGGACACCTTAATGAGGCAGTGAGAGAGAAAGCACGCAGGGCATTCTATGCCATTAAAAAGCTAATTCAAATTGAAATACCTATTCAAATTTGGCTAAAACTAATTGAATATGTCATTGAACCAATTGCACTTTATGGCAGCGAGGTATGGGGTCCACTTGACAAGATTTCATCACATGGGACAAACACCCCATTGAAACCCTGCATGCAGAGTTCTGTAAGATTATCCTACATGTCCAGAGGAAAACTACAAACAATGGATGCAGGGCAGAATTAGGCCAATATCCACTAATAATAAAAACTCAAAAAAGAGCAATTAAGTTTTGGAAACATCTAAAATACAGTGACCCCCTCTCATATCACTACCAAGCCCTGCAATGCCAAGAGCTGAGCAAAGAAAAGAGTCCCCTCATCTAGCTGGTCCTGGGGCTGAGTTCACAAACCTGTTCTACTAACACACTGAAGCCTCAGGACCAGAAAATCCAATCAATCAGGATAAACCAAAGTACAACACAGTCAAAACTACATTGCTTATTGGGAAACACAAGCACAAAGCAAAATGCAGTGCTATCTGACCCTAAATCGACAGTACACCGTGGCTATTTGACCACGGTTACTGATCAAAACCTTAGAAAAACCTTGACAAAGTAGTGAGCACAGCCTTGCCATTGAGAAGGGTAGACACAAGAAAACCTGGCTCCCTGTAGAGGAAAGGCTGTGCAACCGCTGCACAACAGCAGAACCTGAGACGGAGCTGTATTTCCTATAAAACAATTAGAGAGTGTCATTTCCCCAAATTTGAAACCCTTGTTCAAGGTTTCAAAGACCTCTATGATGAGAGTAGGCTACCCGTCCTGTTGGGGGTGGACGCAGAGAGCTGTGGGTTGGCAGCGCACTACATTGCTGCCTGCCATAAGTTGAGTGATGTGATAAGCACATGTCCTCTACTGTATGCTTATTGTTGTGGTTATTTTGACACTTGGTTATTGTTGTTACTGTTGTCCCATTGACAATTTTGATTCTCATTTTTATATTGTAAATATCCAAAATAAGCTTTGGCAATATGTACATTGTTACGTCATGCCAATAAAGCAAATTGAAATTGAATTGAGAGAAAGAGAAAGAGAAAGAGAAAGAGAAAGAGAAAGAGAAAGAGAAAGAGAAAGAGAAAGAGAAAGAGAGAAAGAGAGAGAGAGAGAGAGAGAGAGAGAGAGAGAGAGAGAGAGAGAGAGAGAGAGAGAGAGAGAGAGAGAGAGAGAGAGAGAGAGAGAGAGAGAGAGAGAGAGAGAGAGAGAGAGAGAGAGAGAGAGAGAGAGAGAGAGAGAGAGAGAGAGAAAGAGAGAGAGAGAGAAAGAGCTTGGGAATTTATTATAAGCGAGAGAAAGAAAGCCCCAGGGGACCCATCGCTCAAGCCGTGGCATTTCTGTTTTACAGAGAGAGAGACACTAAAGGAATTCTTTATTTAGTGTCTGAACATTCTTTAGCAGTCACTTCCTCTAAACAATAAAAAGGAAACATTTCTAAATGTAATGCAGCGAAAACAGCAAACTAACGATATCCAAATAGGATTTTAGTAACCACATGGTCGACCTGTTACAATACATCAATCATGAAGTATTTGACAAATATCCACTTTGTAATAACAAATTTGTTGAACGTGTGCCAATCCAGGGTCTTTCTTCTATCCCCTACAGCCTGCGTTCCATTGACCTCTTTACCGCATCTATGCATTCGCCAAATTAGACAGAGAGAAAAAAAAAGGCAGAAAATGTTTGGCCGAGCACGAACACAGAGCGGAAATTTAACAGTAACTCAACAACGCTGCCACTAAAATGGGCAGTCTAGTCATGTTGGATGAACCACACACCCAATCACTCTGTCCAGCCACTCAGGCCTTGCCCTAAAAATCCCTTCCCCCCCTCTTCCCGTACTCAAACAACCTCATCCTTAGTGTGACGCTCGCTTAAGTCGCAGAAGTAAACAAGACGTACAAAAACAGCCGATGAGAATGACGAGGGGAGATAAGAGAGAGGGAGAGGGAGATAAAGAGGGACGCAGGGGGACAGAGAAAGAGAGAGAGACAGAGAAAGAGAGAGAGAGAGAGACAGAGATACAGAGAGACAGAGATACAGAGAGACAGAGATACAGAGACAGAGGAAAAGGATATACAGTACATGTATATATACACATAAACTACATGACCAAAAGTATGTGGACAACTGCTGGTCGAACATCTCATTCCAAAATCATGGGCTTTAATATGGAGTTGGTCCCACTTTGCTGCTATAACAGCCTCCACTCTTCTGGGAAGGATTTTCACTAGATGTTGGAACATTGCTGCTGGAACTTGCTTCCATTCAGCCACAAGAGCATTAGTGAGGTCGGGCACTGATGTTGGGCGATTAGGCCTGGTTCGCAATCGGCGTTCCAATTAATCTCAAAGGTGTTCGATGGGGTTGAGGTCAGGGCTCTGTGCAGGCCAGTCAAGTTCTTCCACACCGATCTCGACAAACCATTTCTGTATGAACCTCACTTTGTGCACGCGGGCATTGTCATGTTGGAACAGGAAAGGGCCTTACCCAAACTGTTGCCACAAAGTTGGAAGCACAGAATGGTCTAGAATGTCTTTGTATGCTGAAGCTTTAAGATTTCCCTTCAAGGGGCCTGAACCATGAAAAACAGACCATTATTCCTCTTCTACCAAACATTTCAGTTGGCACTATGCATCGGGGCAGGTAGCGTTCTGCTGGCATCCACAAAGTCTAGATTTGTCTGTCGGACTGCCAGATGGTGAAGCATGATTTATCACTCCAGACAAAGCGTTTCCACTGCTCCAGAGTCCAATGGCGGCGAGGTTTACACCACTCTAGCCGATGCTAGGCATTGCCATGGTGATCTTAGGCTTGTGTTCGTCTGCTCGGCCTTGGAAACCCAATTCATGAAGTTCCTGACAAACAGTTATTGCGCTGACGTTGCTTCCAGAGGCAGTTTAGAACTCGGTAGGGAGTGTTGCAACCGAGGACAAACTATTTTTACACGCTACGCGATTCAGCACTCGGCGGTCCATTTCTGTGAGCTTGTGTGGCCTACAATTTCGCAGCTGAGCTTTTTTAGACATTTCCACTTCATAATAACAGCACTTTGACACAGTTAACCGGGGCAGTTCTAGCAGGGCAGAAATTTTACAAACTGACTTGTTGGAAAGGTGGCATCCTATGAATATGCCACGATGAAAGTCACTGAGCTCTTCAGTAAGGCCATTCTACTACCAAAGTTTGTCTATGGAGATTGCATGGCCATGACACACCTATCAGTAACGGGTGTGTCTGAAATAGCCCAATCCATTCATTTGACGGGGTGTCCACATACTTTTGTATATATAGTTTATATACAGTGCATTCGTAAAGTATCCCTTCACTTTTTACACATTTTGTTACGTTATAGCCTTATTCGAAAATGGTATTTATTTTGATTAAATCCTCATTAATCTACACACAATACCCCAGGTTTTTACAATTGCTATGAGACTTGAAATTGAGCTCAGGTGAAATTGTTTCCATTGATCATCCTTGAGATGTTTCTGCAACTTGATTGGAGGCCACCTGTGGTAAATTCAGTTGATTGGACATTATTTTTAAATGTACAAACCTGTCTATATAAGGCCCCACAGTTGACAGTGCATATCAGAGAAAAAAAACAAGTCATGAGGTCGAAGGAAATGTCCGTAGAGCTCCGAGACAGGATTGTGTCGAGGCACAGATCCGGGGAAGGGTAGCAAAAACTTTATGCAGCATTAAAGGTCCCCAAGAACACAGTGGCCTCCATAATTCTTAAATGGAAGAAGTTTTGAACCACCAGACTCTTCCTAGAGCTGGCCGCCCAGCCAAACTGAGCAATAGGTTGGAGAAGGGCCTTGGTCAGGAAGGTGACCAGGAACCCGATGGTCACTCTGACAGAGCTCCAGAGTTACTCTGTGGACATGGGAGAACCTTCCAGAAGAACAACCATCTCTGCAGCACTCCACCAATCAGGCCTTTATGGTAGAGTCGCCAGACAGAAGCCACTCCTCAGTAAAAGGCACATGACAGCCCGCTTGGAGTTTGCCAAAAGGCACCTAAAGACTCTCAGACCATGAGAAACAAGATCTGATGAACCCAAAATTGAACTCTTGGCCTGATTGCCAAGCGTCACGTCAGGAGGAAACCTGGCACCATCCCTACGGTGACGCATGGTGGTGGCAGCATCATGCTGTGGGAATGTTTTTCAGCAGCAGGGACTGGGACACTCGTCAGGATCAAGGGAAATATGAACGGAGCAAAGTACAGAGAGATCCTTGATGAAAACCTGCTCCAGAGCGCTCAGGACCTCAGACTGGGGCGAAGATTCACCTTCAACAGGACAACGACCCTAAGCACACAGCCAAGACAACACAGGAGTGGCTTTGAGACAAGTCTCTGATTGTCCTTGAGTGGCTCAGCCAGAGCCCAGACATCTCTGGCGAGACCTGAAAATAGCTGTGCAGCAACGCTCCCCATCCAACCTGACAGAGCTTGAGAGGATCTGCAGAGAAGAATGGGAGAAACTCCCCAAATACAGGTGTGCCAAGCTTGTAGCGTCATACCCAAAGAGACTCAATGCTGTAATCGGTGCCAAAGATGCTTCAACAAAGTACTGAGTAAAGGGTCTGAATACTTACGTAAATGTAATATTTCAATTTAATATTCAATTAAATTTATAAAAACATGTTTTTGCTTTGTCATTATCGTGTATTGTGTTAAGATGTCTGAGAGTTAAAAAGATTAAATGAATTTTAGAATAAGTCTAACAAAATGTTTAAAGGTCAATGGGTCTGAATGCTTTCCGAAGATACAGTGAGCGCCTAAAGTTTTGGGACAGTGACACACTTTTTGTTGTTTTGGCTCTGTACTCCAGCACTTTGGATTTTACATTATACAATGACTATGAATTTAAAGTGCAGACTGTCCATTTTTATTTGAGGGTATTTTCATCCATCGAGTGAACCGTTTAGAATTTACAGCACTTTTTGTACATAGTCGCCCCATTTTAGGGGACCAAAAGTATTTGGACAAATTCACTTCTATGTGTATTAAAGTAGTACAAGTAGTTTTGACTTTTCAAATTTGTCAGATGCATTTGTGCATCTGTAACTTTCTCACTCATCATTATTCACGATTCATTCAGGACTATCCGTAATCATGGTTGCAGCCACATGAATGTAGAAGTGTTAAGAAAAATTCTATTGGGCACAAAATAATCTGAAACATAACTTCAACACACATATAAGTGAATTTGTCCTAATAGTTTTACTCTATTAAAAAGATGGACTGTTTACCAAAAGTGCTGTAATTTCTTAACGATTAAATTAAAAAGTCATTGTAATTGTATCATTTCAAATTCAAAGTGCTGGAGTACACAGTCAAAACAACAACACATGTGGCACTGGCACTGTCCCAGAGAGATAAAGAGACAGAGACAGAGACAGAGACAGAGACAGAGACAGAGACAGACAGAGAGACAGAGACAGAGACAGAGACAGAGACAGACAGAGAGAGAGATGGAAAGAGGAAGAAAGAGAGGGGAAGTGAGAGAGAGATGGAAAGAGGAAGAAAGAGAGAGGGGAAGAGAGAAAGGGGAAAAAGGGTGATGATGAACAGAGTGTTAAAAATAAAACAAAGGATTCACTCTTGCCTCAATACTTCCGCTCGACATAAAGCTCTGGGCATTCATGCCACGCAGCTGTTCTTTATATGACTGAGAAAAACATAATTCTGTGATTTTTTATACATCTGAAGATGTGCTATTAGAGACGAGGCACATTCATTGGGATGCATAGCAGGCTGTCGTCCGATAAGTCGCTGAAATAATTAGCTAGGCTCATGTTAAAAGACCAGGCGACGGCTGCAGAGCTATCTGTGCAGATGAATGGCTAAATGCTTAAGATGGGCAACTCATGAGGGGCCACAGTGGCTTGCGGGTATGCATCCCCACATCCATCCCCACATCTGTACCCACATCCATCCCCACATCCGTACCCACATCCGTACCCAGATCCGTCCCCACATCCGTACCCACATCCGTACCCACATCCATCCCCACATCCGTACCCAGATCCGTCCCCACATCCGTACCCACATCCGTACCCACATCCATCCCCACATCCGTACCCACATCCGTACCCACATCCATACCCACATCCATACCCACATCCATCCCCACATCCATCCCCACATCCATCCCCACATCCATCCCCACATCCATCCCCACATCTATACCCACATCTATACCCACATCTATACCCACATCCATCCCCACATCTATACCCACATCCGTACCCACATCCATCCCCACATCCATCCCCACATCCATCCCCAAATCCATCCCCACATCTATACCCACATCCATCCCCACATCCGTACCCCCATCCATACCCACATCTATACCCACACATGCAGTCAGTCGGCTCCAGCCTTTTGGGGCTCCTAAGTTACATTTTGCCATATGCTGGAGAGAAATGTTTACAGTTTTTAAGATTATATCTGTGTGAGAGTGACTGACAAAATCAATGGGGGCCCCCACAGTCGATAATTCAACCATGATTACTACACGTTTAGATAGCTGGCTAGACTAACTTACCAATCTAAAACCTGCTGATATGGGCTAATTGAGTGACTGCTGATATGGGCTAACTGAGTGACTGCTGATATGGGCTAATTGAGTGACTGCTGATATGGGCTAATTGAGTGACTACTGATATGGGCTAATTGAGTGACTGCTGATATGGGCTAATTGAGTGACTGCTGATATGGGCTAATTGAGTGACTGCTGATATGAGCTAATTGAGTGACTGCTGATATGAGCTAATTGAGTGACTGCTGATATGGGCTAACTGAGTGACTGCTGACATGGGCTAACTGAGTGACTGCTGACATGGGCTAACTGAGTGACTGCTGATATGGGCTAATTGAGTGACTGCTGATATGGGCTAACTGAGTGACAGCTGATATGGGCTAACTGAGTGACTGCTGATATGGGCTAATTGAGTGACTGCTGATATGGGCTAACTGAGTGACTGCTGATATGGGCTAACTGAGTGACTGCTGATATGGGCTAATTGAGTGACTGCTGACATGAGCTAATTGAGTGACTAAATTTGACTAAACTAAATTTTGAAATTTCACCTTGTGTATTCTAATATTCTAACTCTCAACAGTAAGTTGAGACCTCGACGGAGTTCCTAAAAAATATATATTATTATAAAAAAATATATATTATCTGCCGTATTTGTAAGAAAATGGCTATATAAGTACACACTAATTTGATTAAATTAATTGTTTGATTGATTAGCTAATTGACTAATCAATTGATTGATGAGAGGAAGCAACTGTTGTACAGATGAGAAGCCACACAGTCCGTTGACTGATTAATTGATTGGCTAATTGGTTAATGATTAACAAATTGACTGATTGATTGATGAGAAGAAGCCAGTGTCTGCAGACGAGAAATAAAGTCAGTTCCGTACCTTACTAGAGCTGTGGTGTAGAGTGTCATTGTACGTGACTCCAGTCTCCACATTCTTGATCTTCATGAAGCGATGGCATTTGGATGGGCTGCCATTCTGGAGAGCCTTGTTAGGGGATATCCTCCCCTGGGCTGAAGGCTAGAGGGAAGAAGCAGATGTTTAGGAGAATTCATACACTTTAGTCAGTAGACTAGCCGATAATGCTTCTACCAAGATGGCGGTCGAGCACCCCTGACAGTGGCGGTTGGATACAAGAACTTTAGGTAGAGAAGGGGGAAAGAATCAGAGAAAGAGATAGAGACAGTCACACAGAGCGATAGACAGTCGCAGAGAGACGGAGATAGAAACAGTCAGCCAGGATCCGCCAGAGCCGCCAGTCAGCCAGGATCCGCCAGAGCCGCCAGTCAGCCAGGATCCGCCAGAGCTGCCATGATCTGCCAGAGCTGACATTCAACCAGGATATGCCAGAGCTGCCATTCAGTCAGGATCTGCCAGAGCTGCCATTCTGCCAGGATCTGCCAGAGCTGCCATTCAACCAGGATATGCCAGAGCTGCCATTCAGCCAGGATCTGCCAGAGCTGCCATTCTGCCAGGATCTGCCAGAGCCGGCATTCAGCCAGGATCTGCCAGAGCCGCCATTCAGCCAGGATCTTCCAGAGCCGCCAGTCAGCCAGGATCTGCCAGAGCCGCCATTCAGCCAGGATCTGCCAGAGCCGCCATTCAGCCAGAAGCTGCCAGAGCCGTCAACCAGCCTGAGCCACCTCTCAGTCCTGAGCTACCTCTCAGTCCTGAGCTACCCCTCAGTCCTGAGCTACCCCTCAGTCCGGAGCTGCCCCTCAGTCCGGAGCTGCCCCTCAGTCCGGAGCTGCCCCTCAGTCCGGAGCTGCCCCTCAGTCCGGAGCTGCCCCTCAGTCCTCTGTCCAGGGGCCCTTTGTTAGGGTTACTAGCCCAAGGTCGGCGGCGAGGCTCGCCACTCAAAGGACGCTAAGGAGGTGGACAAAGACTATGATGGAGTGGGGTCCACGTCCAGCGCCAGAGCCGGCACCGCGGACAGATGCCCACCTAGACCCTCCCCTATAGGTTTAGGTTGTGCGGTCGGAGTCCGCACCTGTGGGGAAGGGGGGGGGGGGGGTACTGACTATAGTTATTTTGTGTTTTCCTTGTTTTAGTGTTGGTCAGGGTGTGAGCTGGGTGGGCATTCTATGTTGTGTGTCTAGTTTGTCTATTTCTATGTTTGGCCTGATATGGTTCTCAATCAGAGGCAGGTGTTAGTCATTGTCTTGTTGGGATTGGTGGGTGGTGGGTGGTTGTTTACTGTCTTTGTGTTTTCTGCACCAGTTAGGACTGTTTTGGTTTTGCCACGTTTATTGTTTTGTATTCTGTTCATGTTGCGTTACCTTATTAAAATAACCACGCTGCGTTTTGGTCCGCATCTCCTTCCCAGGAAGAAAGCCGTTACAGTGAGTGAGATATAGACAGTCACAGAGACAGAGATAGAGGCAGAGTAGCATTATTTAGTATTTGCACAACCTCCTACAGTACCATCTGAATGACAATTAGAGACAGCCCCCATCAGGTACAAAGGCAATCAGCATCTTGAAACACTATTATTGTTGCTAATTGTAAGCTATCTCAGTTTGTCTACTTTGGCTCATTTTAGACAGACCAATTATTTTCTTTGATTCACTAATTGATCTTTTGACCAATTAGATCAGCTATGAAAAATATCTGATGTGATTTGTCAAAAGACCAATTAGTGGAAATAAGATAAGAATTATTCTGCCTCTGTAAACGCAGCCTACGATGCGGTTATTGACTGATAATTGCTTGAATTAATGTCATTTAGCACCGGACTTCATTTAGCACCGGATTGTTGTATTGAATTGATTCTATTTTTTTAAGTACTCAGACCTCTCCATCAATCCCACACCTTGTAATAGCTCTTATCATCATCTCTCAATCACACAGCCATGCATTCTCCACGCAGTGAAGGTGCCTCAAACAATAGGCAGAATTGTATCGCTAGCTGACAGAATGGAAGTAAAAAAGTGTGAAACGTAAATCTATCTAATCTATTGATATTTTCAAGAACAGGAGGGTGAACCTGTTTTAATTGATTTGATTCCTCACAGCGAGAAGAGGAATTCTGTGTCCATAAGAAATGCTCACCCAGCCCGCCAGCCACCCAGTCAGCCAGCCACCCAGACAGTCAGCCAGCCCGCCAGCCACCCAGACAGCCAGCCAGCCAACCCCCCACCCAGCAAGCCTGCCAGCCACCCAACCAGGTAACCACCCACCCACCCAGCCAGCCACACAGCCTGCCATCCACACAGCCAGCCAGCCACCCAGCCATGCAGCCAGCCAGCCACACAACCAGCCAACAACACAGCCAAACACAGCCAGCCAGCCACGCAACCAGCCAGCCACCAACACAGCCACCCACCCACACAGCCACCCAGCCAGCCAGCCAGCCACCCAGCCAGCCAGCATACAAACAGTCAGCCAATACAGAAAGCCTATTATGCAGCTAGGCAACATCAAGAGAGCCTAATACAGCTATAGTCAAACAGCCAGAGGAATCAAGATGAGGAAAATGAATGCGTTAAAGTGTGAGTGGGAGGGAGAGAGAAAGAGAGAGGGAGAGAGAGAGAAAGAGAGCGAGAAAGAGAAAGAGAGCGAGAAAGAGAAAGAGAGAAAGAGAGAGAGAGAAAGCGAGAGAGAAAGAGAGAGAGAAAGAAAGAGAGAAAGAGAGAGAGAAAGAGAGAGAAAAGGAACAATAACTAGAGGTGAAGAGTAATGCAACAATATGAATGAATAAATGAATAAAGAGAATTTACTGGTCAAACTCTATGAATCTATTCAATAACATTATGCAGAAGCATGAAGGATCTAAGAGAACTCCTGGCACTGGGAGCTTGCTTCTGCCTTGAAGAAGAGCCCTACCTCCTGAACCAGCCTTGAAGGAGAGCCATACCTTCTGAACCTCCCGCAAAGTAGAGCCATATCTCCTGAACCTGCCTCGAAGGAGAGCCCTACCTCCTGAACCTGCCTTGAAAGAGAGCCCTACTTCCTGAACCTGCTTTGAAGGAGAGCCATACCTCCTGAACCTCCCTCAAAGGAGAGCCCTATCTCCTGAACCTGACTCGAAGGAGAGCCCTACCTCCTGAACCTGCCTCGAAGGAGATCCCTATCTCCTAACCCTGCCTCAAGGAGAGCCCTACCTCCTGAACCTCCCACGAAGGAGAGCCCTATCTCCTGAACCTGCCTCGAATGAGAGCCCTACCTCCTGAACCTCCCGCGAAGGAGAGCCCTATCTCCTGAACCTGCCTCGAAGGAGAGCCCTACCTCCTGAACCTGCCTCGAAGGAGATCCCTATCTCCTAACCCTGCCTCAAGGAGAGCCCTACCTCCTGAACCTGCCTCGAAGGAGATCCCTATCTCCTGAACCTGCCTGGAAGGAGAGCCCTACCTCCTGAACCTGCCTCGAAGGAGAGCCCAATCTACTGAACCTGCCTCGAAGGAGAGCCATACCTCCTGAACCTCCCGTGAAGGAGAGCCATATCTCCTGAACCTCCCGAAAAGGAGAGCCCTATCTCATGAACCTGCCTCGAAGGAGAGCCCTACCTCCTGAACCTGCCTCGAAGGAGAGCCCTACCTCTTGAACCTGCCTCGAAGGAGAGCCCAATCTACTGAACCTGCCTCGAAGGAGATCCCTATCTCCTGAACCTCCCTCAGAGAAGAGCCCTACCTCCTGAACCTGCCTTGAAGGACAGCCATACCTCCTGAACCTCCCGTGAAGGAGAGCCATATCTCCTGAACCTCACGCGAAGGAGAGCCCTATCTCCTGAACCTGCCTCGAAGGAGAGCCCTACCTCCTGAACCTGCCTCAAAGTGCCCTACCTCCTGAACCTGCCTTGAAGGAGAGCCATACCTCCTGAACCTCCAGCGAAGGAGAGCCACATCTCCTGAACCTGTCTCGAAGGAGAGCCCTACCTCCTGAAACTGCCTCGCAGGAGAGCCCTACCTCCTGAACATGCCTCGAAGGACATCCCTACCTCCTGATCCTGCCTCGAAGGGAGCCCTACCTCCTGAACCTGCCTCGGAAGAGAGCCCTACCTCCTGAACCTGCCTCAAAGGAGAGCCATACCTCCTGAACCTCCAGCGAAGGAGAGCCACATCTCCTGAACCTGCCTCGAATGAGACCCCTACTTCCTGATCCTGCCTCGAAGGAGAGCCCTACCTCCTGATCCTGCCTCGAAGGAGAGCCCTACCTCCTGAACCTGCTTTGAAGGAGAGCCCTATCTCCTGAACCTGCATCGGAGGAGATCCCTGTCTCCTAACCCTGCCTTGAAGGAGAGCCCTACCTCCTGAACCTGCCTCAAAGAAGAGCCTTACCTCCTGAACCTGCCTCGGAAGAGAGCCCTATCTCCTGAAACGGCCTCAAAGGAGAGCCATACCTCCTGAACCTGCCTCGAAGGAGAGCCCTACCTCCTGATCCTGCCTCGAAGGAGAGCCCTACCTCCTGAACCTGCCTCGGAAGAGAGCCCTACCTCCTCAACCTGCCTCGAAGGAGAGTGCGTCCTCCTGAATCTGCCTCAAAGGAGAGTCCTACCTCCTGAACCTGCCTTGAAGGAGATCCCTATCCCCTAGCCCTGCCTCGAAGGAGAGCCCTACCTCCTGAAACTGCCTCGAAGGAGAGCCCTACCTCCTGAACCTGCCTCGAAGGAGAGCCCTACCTCCTGATCCTGCCTCGAAGAGGAGCCCTACCTCCTGAACCTGCCTCGAAAGAGAGCCCTACCTCTTGAACCTGCCTCGAAGGAGAGTCCTACCTCCTTAACCTGTCTCGAAGGAGATCCCTACCTCCTCAACCTGCCTTGAAGGAGAGCGCTACCTCCTGAACCTGCCTCGAAGGAGATCCCTACCTCCTGAACCTGTTGGCAGTGTTGTGACAGAACATTTAAAACCCAGAGAATAACAATAAAAAATGTTGACCATTTACAGCAAACTGTACCACACCTACTGACTATTTTTTATTGAACCTTTATTTAACTAGTCAAGTCAGTTAAGAACAAATTCTTAATTACAATAATGGCCAACACTGGGCCAATTGTGTGCCGCACTTGGGGACTCCCAATCAAGGCCAGATGTGATGCAGCCTGGATTCAAACCAGGTAATGCCGTGACCCCTCTTGCACTGAGATGCAGTGTCTTAGACTGCTGCGCCACTCGAGATTATACAGTAGATGGTTTGGATCTATTCAATAACATTAACATCTCCTCTATTGTCATCAACACCTCTCTGTCTTAATGAAATAAGAATTTAAACTCTACAACTCCTTATTTGGCAGTTCTGTAGCCTCCTGTCTCTCCTCATCCCACTTGGGATGGAGAATGATGTATTGCAGAAGTCCCCAACAGGTGGACGCCCTGCTTCCGCATTCAATTATCAAGGAAATATGAATAAATGGCTGGAGGAATCAAAAGTAATTTGGTAGAATAATAATACATTTGTCTCATAGACTTTTTACACATACACCCACCTCTGGGCTCTCCTATGAGTCAGACTCTGGAGTCAGGGCAAACACATACACCCACCTCTGGGCTCTCCTATGAGTCAGACTCCGGAGTCAGGGCAAACACATACACCAACCTCTGGGCTCTCCTATGAGTCAGACTCCGGAGTCAGGGCAAACACATACACCCACCTCTGGGCTCTCCCATGAGTCAGACTCTGGAGTCAGGGCAAACTCATACACCAACCTTTGGGCTCTCCTATGAGTCAGACTCCGGAGTCAGGGCAAACTCATACACCCACCTCTGGGCTCTCCTATGAGTCAGACTCTGGAGTCAGGGCAAACTCATACACCCACCTCTGGGCTCTCCTATGAGTCAGACTCTGGAGTCAGGGCAAACACATACACCCACCTCTGGGCTCTCCTATGAGTCAGACTCCGGAGTCAGGGCAAACACATACACCAACCTCTGGGCTCTCCTATGAGTCAGACTCCGGAGTCAGGGCAAACACATACACCCACCTCTGGGCTCTCCCATGAGTCAGACTCTGGAGTCAGGGCAAACTCATACACCAACCTCTGGGCTCTCCTATGAGTCAGACTCCGGAGTCAGGGCAAACTCATACACCAACCTCTGGGCTCTCCTATGAGTCAGACTCTGGAGTCAGGGCAAACACATACACCCACCTCTGGGCTCTCCTATGAGTCAGACTCCGGAGTCAGGGCAAACTCATACACCCACCTCTGGGCTCTCCTATGAGTCAGACTCTGGAGTCAGGGCAAACACATACACCCACCTCTGGGCTCTCCTATGAGTCAGACTCCGGAGTCAGGGCAAACTCATACACCCACCTCTGGGCTCTCCTATGAGTCAGACTCCGGAGTCAGGGCAAACTCATACACCAACCTCTGGGCTCTCCTATGAGTCAGACTCTGGAGTCAGGGCAAACACATACACCCACCTCTGGGCTCTCCTATGAGTCAGACTCCGGAGTCAGGGCAAACACATACACCAACCTCTGGGCTCTCCTATGAGTCAGACTCCGGAGTCAGGGCAAACTCATACACCAACCTCTGGGCTCTCCTATGAGTCAGACTCCGGAGTCAGGGCAAACTCATACACCAACCTCTGGGCTCTCCTATGAGTCAGACTCCGGAGTCAGGGCAAACACATACACCAACCTCTGGGCTCTCCTATGAGTCAGACTCCGGAGTCAGGGCAAACTCATACACCAACCTCTGGGCTCTCCTATGAGTCAGACTCCGGAGTCAGGGCAAACTCATACACCAACCTCTGGGCTCTCCTATGAGTCAGACTCCGGAGTCAGGGCAAACACATACACCAACCTCTGGGCTCTCCTATGAGTCAGACTCTGGAGTCAGGGCAAACACATACACCAACCTCTGGGCTCTCCTATGAGTCAGACTCCGGAGTCAGGGCAAACACATACACCAACCTCTGGGCTCTCCTATGAGTCAGACTCTGGAGTCAGGGCAAACTCATACACCAACCTCTGGGCTCTCCTATGAGTCAGACTCTGGAGTCAGGGCAAACTCATACACCAACCTCTGGGCTCTCCTATGAGTCAGACTCCGGAGTCAGGGCAAACTCATACACCAACCTCTGGGCTCTCCTATGAGTCAGACTCCGGAGTCAGGGCAAACACATACACCAACCTCTGGGCTCTCCTATGAGTCAGACTCCGGAGTCAGGGCAAACTCATACACCAACCTCTGGGCTCTCCTATGAGTCAGACTCCGGAGTCAGGGCAAACTCATACACCAACCTCTGGGCTCTCCTATGAGTCAGACTCTGGAGTCAGGGCAAACACATACACCAACCTCTGGGCTCTCCTATGAGTCAGACTCCGGAGTCAGGGTAAACACATACACCAACCTCTGGGCTCTCCTATGAGTCAGACTCCGGAGTCAGGGCAAACACATACACCAACCTCTGGGCTCTCCTATGAGTCAGACTCCGGAGTCAGGGCAAACTCATACACCAACCTCTGGGCTCTCCTGTGAGTCAGACTCTGGAGTCAGGGCAAACACATACACCAACCTCTGGGCTCTCCTATGAGTCAGACTCCGGAGTCAGGGCAAACTCATACACCAACCTCTGGGCTCTCCTATGAGTCAGACTCCGGAGTCAGGGCAAACTCATACACCAACCTCTGGGCTCTCCTATGAGTCAGACTCCGGAGTCAGGGCAAACTCATACACCAACCTCTGGGCTCTCCTGTGAGTCAGACTCTGGAGTCAGGGCAAACACATACACCAACCTCTGGGCTCTCCTATGAGTCAGACTCCGGAGTCAGGGCAAACTCATACACCAACCTCTGGGCTCTCCTATGAGTCAGACTCCGGAGTCAGGGCAAACTCATACACCAACCTCTGGGCTCTCCTATGAGTCAGACTCTGGAGTCAGGGCAAACACATACACCAACCTCTGGGCTCTCCTATGAGTCAGACTCCGGAGTCAGGGCAAACTCATACACCAACCTCTGGGCTCTCCTATGAGTCAGACTCCGGAGTCAGGGCAAACACATACACCAACCTCTGGGCTCTCCTGTGAGTCAGACTCTGGAGTCAGGGCAAACTCATACACCCACCTTTGGGCTCTCCTATGAGTCAGACTCTGGAGTCAGGGCAAACTCATACACCCACCTCTGGGCTCTCCTATGAGTCAGACTCTGGAGTCAGGGCAAACTCATACACCCACCTCTGGGCTCTCCTATGAGTCAGACTCTGGAGTCAGGGCAAACTCATACACCCACCTCTGGGCCTTCCCGGAAACACAGCTTTGTATTTACCTACAATGGCGCCAGTATGGCCCTACACACATACACACACTATGCCCACGTTATACACATTACCCCCATCCCCACTGCACACACACACATTCCAGCAGACCTCAAAGGCCTTAAAGATTTGGAGAGGGCCACATTAGAGGAGAAACATTTATCATCTCCCTCTGCGACCACAGCTGCCCTCATTCATTAGGGTCTCTTGGATGGTTTCTCTCCATCCGGCCTCATTCACTAAGAAAGAATTCACTCAGCCCAGCCCATCCTAACCCAGCCCATCCTAACTCAGCCCAGCCCATCCTAACTCAGCCCTGCCCAGCCCATCCTATCCCAGCCCATCCTAACCCAGCCCAGCCCATTCTAACCCAGCCCATCCTAACCCAGCCCATCCTATCCTAGCCTATCCTAATTTAGCCCCGCCCATCCTATCCCAGCCTATCCTAATTTAGCCCCGCCCATCCTAACACAGCCCATCCTAATACAGCCCAGCCCATCATAACACAGCCCAGTCCATCCTAACCCAGTCCATCCTAACCCAAAAGTTGGAAGGATCTAATTCCCAGGTGATGAGTTCCTGAGCGGGGAGCCTTGTTCTTGTTCTCAAGATGCACATGGATGCGCATCACAGTCACAGGAATCTCTAAGAGTTCCAAGAACAAGAAAGGAACAAGGAACATGCAAATGAATGTGTAGATTGGAGGATTCTAGAAGCATATGTCAAGTGTGACTCTAGGAGATAACTATGGGCAAGCATACATTACTAACACACTCGCTCACATATGGAAGGATAAGCTTACACAAGTGGATTTACTCGAAAGGCATGCAAGACAAGTACACACTCATAAACACCTGCAACCACACACACACACATTTATTGGAATGTTTACCTTGTCTGTCTCAGAGTAAGGGTTGTGGAGCACCGTCTGCATGTTGTTGTCCTTCCTCCACAGGTCTTCACACACTCTGTCCTTATCAGACGCCAGCTGGGGTGAAATGCCGTTTCCCTTACCAAGGCCCCTGAACGGCAGGCACACATAGTTAGTTCTCCTTATCCCCCACCCACGCGTCAATCTAATTAACATCATAAAATAATCCACATCAAAATCTATCTGTTTAAACTAGAGGTATGTATTATTATTATTTTTTGCACAGGCTAAGGCTCAATCCACCACATCCACCGACGTCAGCGTTCCGCATCTGGTGGAAAGTGTTTCTGTATTATTTATCTGTTCAGGGGTTAGATCAGCTTTAATATTTCAGATAGTTTGTAGCTTCCATCAATTTAATTGTCTCCATCACTTCCAATCCCACATATAGCTGCAGTGCTTTTTGGCAGACCAGGAGACATCCCAAAAATGTATCTTCTCATGACCCCCGCTATGGAACAATGAGACTCTCATGAACACGATGGTGTTCTCCGTTTTGCTCAACGACCCCCACAAGTTTCACGGGACATGTTGAAAGGTAAAACGATAACTGGCAGAAACACGAATGGAAGTGACAAGGGAATTATCATGTCCAAGGTATATGGGTCGTTCCACTGTTAAAAAAAACAACAACAATATTATATCTCTCAAGACAGACACTTCAAAACATATTTCCTTCTGATAGATTTTTTTCATGATCTGTTTTTCCATGTATGAATCAGTTTTCTATTTTCTAACCCTAATAACAGTAAGGCCAAATTCAATGTTTCATCAAATAATTCTGTCATATCTTTTTTTATACCTAAAGGTGTCCTAAAGTTAAAAAAAATCACATGGCTAAAATTATCCTTTTGTATGACCATATGTTAGATTTGTAGAAACCCAGCCCCGGGTTAAAGAGCATGTGTGTCATCTATGGCCAAGCAGAACTACATGTAACTAACATCTATGTCCAAGCAGAACTACATGTAACTAACATCTATGTCCAAGCAGAACTACATGTAACTAACATCTATGTCCAAGCAGAACTGCATGTAACTAACATCTATGTCCAAGCAGAACTGCATGTAACTAACATCTATGGCCAAGCAGAACTACATGTAACTAACATCTATGTCTACACAGAGATACAGTCAGACGATGTGTGAGGCTGAATCCCAATGAGATGTGACAAAATACAGCCTCAGATTTCAGTTGTTGCGTTCCTTCGCTCATTAAACACCCACACACACATATCTCCTCTCTCTCATGGATGCTTGTCCAAGCTAATGGGGAATCTGGCGCCTGCCCGATCGGCTCTCTCTCTCCCTAACACACACACTCATACTCACACACACTGACACTCACACACAAACTGCCCCCCCCCCCCCCCCACCACCTACTACATACACCTACTGTAACAGCGCGCACAACCGTCTTTCCGTCACACTGCATACACTTATATCCTCCATTTCTTAAACAACCACATTCATCATCACCACAATTCTGAAGACGGACTCAGAAACACAGAAATAACAAGAGTAGTGATTATAAGTCGTTTCTCTGTCATTGACTCTGACTCAGTTATTATAAGTCGTTTCTCTGTCATTGACTCTGACTCAGTTATTATAAAGCAGTACAGTTCAGAGTGAAAACTAACTTGATCTACTTTTGATCTAAATACGTAGCTCTTCTAGTTCATGTGTTGTTCTATTTCACCAACCGCTATATCAACTTATTAGCAAGATGACAGTGCACAAATACAGCCAGAGATAACAGTTTAGGCCTGCCCTGAGTCAATACCTAATACCGCCATTTAATTTTCTACAATCTTTCACCTCTATTGGCTGTGCTTTGGAAAGCCTCTTTAGCGAGCGAGCTTCGCCATATCTGAACGTCATCGTAGCCCTAACAAGGAAATCTGGTCAGCTAGCTGATGCCTTCCTGTCTCTGAAAAGTCAGTCTGACATTCTAAAATACAGGATGCATTTAAAAGCTAATTTATGGTACTATAGGTCACTTATCAACATGATTATCAACTGCAGTAGCAGATTGATAGTGCTTTGAGGTAGACTTAAAGAGCATGTTACATCGTGTTTTCTACTATTCCTAGAAAGCTATGATTCATTTGCGGATGACAGGATTAGAGGGAGTCAGCAGAGTAAACAGGGGCTTGACGTAGTCAATGTGCGCTATCGATTTTAAGGTAGTGTACCATGCTCTCTCTATCCGATTTTGATTGGATACATGTACACAGGAGGTATAAATTGTCACCAGTATCTACAGGACAGTCACCACTGAGTGGGTCTGAACCATACAGTCACTACAGCAAAGAGAATAAGTATAAGATGTTTGAGTCAGATTGAATCCTTTTGAACCAACTGCTCCCTGATGTGAAAAAACACGATTCATCATGCCCACAAACACTAGCAATGTAAAGATGTATAATAATGAACCTGTCGGAGTATTCTCACTTAGCGTCTAACCATCTAGTGGTTAAGTTGTTGTGGGTTTGTGGTGTGTTTTGCTATGTACTACTGTGTATAGCTGTACTATCTTCATTTGACCAGTTTCTCACAGCAGGACAATAATCCTGTAGCAACAGGACATTATTATGTGGATAACAAAGGACATTTTTGCAGGGGTTACATTTTTTGTTAGGGCAAATCAAGTTAGACATATTTAAATGGACATTACAAACAGTTGGAAACCTTTTTACAACTTTAACACACTGCAATTTGCATTTCCCCCTTCACAGTAAAATTATTTGCGACAACAGAGTGATCAAATTAAGAGAGTAAATCTGTATGTGCAGTTGTGTATACTATGCATGGTCGGGGTCAACAGGTCACATGTTCGGTATCAATGGGTCACCTCACCTGTCCACCTGCACCTCAGCGTCCCTGCTCTCTATGGTCCTCTGTCCCTCTCCGTTGATCTCCCTTTTGATCAGCCTCAGCACCGGCTCAATCTCCTTCAGCAGGTCGTTGTTCTCCTCCACCCCGTTCAGGAGTAGGGGGTCCTGGGCAGCGATGAGAGCCTGCACCCCTCCCCTCTGGAGCAGGGCCTCTCTGTAGGATGGAGTCACCGAGGGGGGTGACAGGTTCTCGATGGCCCTCAGCTGCGGTGGGTCCTTACTTCCCTTCCCTGGATTGAGGGGGCTTAACGGACAGCAGCGCTCGTAGGACTTGGAGGCGGGAAAGGCAGGCCGGGTGACCCTGACGGTCCTCTGTCGTCCGTCTCCAGACAGGGTGGTCTCCAGGTGGGTTGTGAAGCCCTCAGGGCCCCTGAGAATGAGGACGGCGTGGTTCTCTGGGGACACATTCTTCAGGGTCTCCAGGGCCCGCTCGTAGCTGAGGTCCACCAGAGGCTTGTTGTTGACGGCCAGGACAATGTCCCCCACCTGGACCAGGCCGCACTCCTCAGCCGCCCCGCCCCGGATCAGGTCGGACACGATGACCGGTGGCTTGGAGACGCGCTGCTTGACCAGGAAGCCCAGCCCGCCTAACTTCCTCTTGAAGAGACGTACAGAGATGATGTTAGGCTGCAGCTGGAACACAGTAGGCTCAGACTCCAGCATGATATCTGGCGGTGTGTGTGGTGTGTGTGTGTGGTGTGTCCTCTGGGATTTGATGCCTACAGAGCAGAAGGAAAGACAAGAAGAAGAGAGAAGCTCAGATGTGTTAGTAAAAGAGAACATTGACTTGATTTTGTGATCTGTTTGATAGCGTGTTTACAGATGTGACGTTCTAAGACAAACATAGAACTGGATTGAATGCTTTTAAAAGGACATGATATTACACTGAAAATTACTCTCTCTCTCTTTAAGTCATTTCAGCTAGGGTGGTAAGTGCTTTAAGCATTTTGTCAAGTAGACAAATCATCATCAAAATGAGCTAATTTACGCTATATTAATTGTGATATATTTTTTTATAAAGGTATGATATAATAACATCATAATATATATATATATATATTATTGAAATAGTGAGTAAGATAAAGACCTCAACTCCAGAAGACTCATCTCGTTTATATTGACAATATAACATTTATAAGTGACTTTGTAACCCTGAGCTGGAGTCATAGACAGCATACACAGCTGGTCCCCAGGCAGGATCACCAGGCAGAATCACCATAGAGAAAGACTAGTAGACACCCTCCAGTATGACCTCCTCTGTGTGTCTCCGTTAAAGTTGGAAACCAAGTCGCATATGGTCGCGTGTGACAGCGCTTGTATAATCCTAACAGAACCCAATGGAAGTTTGGAGGAAAAGGGCAAAGCGTGCTAACTACATGCATGCCCTGGAGTCCTAAAGTCGCAATAGGAAAACCAGTGTCGCACGGCGCATTGACTGTCTCGGTGAAAAAACTTTAAAACCGAAATACAACGTCAAACACACGTTGCAAATCTTTTCAAATGATTTTTAAATGATATACGTTAGTCTAACTTGATAAACCAGATAAGCCTTTGACTATTTTTATCGTGTTCTTATTTTCAATTCAATGTTAGTTATACAGCAGAATTCCTAACTACAAGTGATTCACGTGATTGCTGTGAGATGCCATGTCCATGCGGGTGGTAAACTATAAACCAAACATGTGCAATACCTTTTATCTTGTCCAGTACCAAGGACAGCTCTATGTAGCACCATAGACAGCGCTCATTACAGAAATGTTTTTCAATTTCGTACATGGCTATCTCTAGATTGAGGTAAATGTTATTCGATTATCTTTACTGTTTAATCCGATATGCTATTGCAATCACAAACACAATCCAGGTATTTGAGCAAACAATATTTTACATGCACCAATTGCATCGTTATTAAATACAATTGAAAGAGGAATTGGGGATAACTTTTAAAACGGTTTAAGTGTTGAATGTCTCTTGAAGATTTAAATCACTTGCCCCCAAACTATTAAATATCTGAGTACACGCAGAAATGTCAAACATTGTCTGTCAGACATAACCACGTAAACAATTTGAAGGAACCAAAAATGTAAGTTTTAGGCAATTGGAATCCTTTGTAGTTTTCTTATTGTCGTTTTTTTCTACCTGCTCAATGGGGCAACCACCGAGCAGGCTCAACTTCCCCGATTTAATTCCCTGTCTTCCTACTTCTTGTCCTCTATCGCGTTCAAAAATGCTATCTTTATCTCACCCACACGCATATCAAAATAACCCCGGTCAAATGCTGCTGTGTGCTCACTCGCAAAGAAAACGAATAGGAATAGGTATAATGTTGATCTGTGGGAAATATAAAAACACTAAGGCTATAGTTTACAGAAGAGCAAAACTAAAATCACATCAAATTAACAAGAGCATCATGTGTTTGCGCGTGTGTTTGTCTTGCCATTTTTCAGCTATGAGTGCCACATAACACTACTACCCTTGTCTGTTTAAGAATGTCTCAGAGTTTAGGCCGATAGGGTTTTAACCCTAATGGGAGATGTTTCAATTGCAGGGCACAGACATACCTATATGGTGTAAATGATGAGCACCAGAGGGCCTGTAGCCTAATGTTCGTTTGTTCTATGCAACAAGTGGGTCTTCCTAATGCGTTTCATTTAGAAATATTGTGAAAGTGATTCCACCTGTCTACAATGTTTTTTCAAATCCCTTTTCTGACAATAAAAATTAACGGTAGGATTAAGCAGTTGTTATTACATTCGATCCCATAATCAAGTGTATAATGTGTCCAACCTCAACGACAGCGACGCATAATCAGCAGCGCTAAGCATCCATGAAATGCGTAATTTTCTGTATGGCACCAAAAGAGAAATCGGTGCTTTTAGGTCTGAATGATCCAAGTGACTCACCTCTGAGAACAACAAGCTCACTGCTTCAACAAACTGTTGCAAATAAAAGTGTCAGATTAACTCCTCTCGTGCTTATTCGTTTTCCTCCTCGGAAGCTGTACACACAGGTTGTTGGCTTCGCTCGAGCTGTGCGCGCTGTCAAATTAGAGCTTGAAGCATGCCTGTGTGTCTCTGCGCGCCTGGGTGCCGTATAAATATGGACCACGAGGGACACTGTGACGAGCTCAGATCGGGTCGTGCGCGGGCATTTATAAAGTAATGGTGTCGGGCAGTCTGCTGAATTTTTCTTCTGTCATCACCAAGACTACTCCCTCCTGAATACTCCTGAAGGCCCACCCCGTTACGTGGCCATGGGTGTGGACGGGAGGAGCAAGCGTTGACTGTGGATCTGGAGCCGTCGTTAACAAAACAAAAAAAGATACATGTGTCTGAGTCATGCTTGGTAACTGACAATATTTGTATTTGCCCATTGCTGTCTACTTTATTTTAAAACATGACTTGTGTGTAGAAGGAGATACATTCTCCATATGAATGCATCTAGTGGAAAGCCTTCACAGAAGAGTGTAGGCTGTTATAGCAGCAAAGGGACCAACACCATATTAATGCCCATGATTTTGGAATGAGATGTTCAACGAGCAGGTGTCCACATACTTTTGGTCAAGCAGTGTAGATTGGCTAAGTGTAACCAAAGTACACAATTCTGCCAATGGCCCTTGAAATCGATTTGTGAAATTGTGATTGCATATTAAATCAAATCGTATTCCTCACATGCACTGAATACAACAGTGAACCTTACAGTGACATTTTATTTATCTAGGCAAGTCAGTTAAGAACAAATTCTTATTGTCAATGACGGTTTAGGAACAGTGGGTTAACTGCCTTGTTCAAGGGCAAAGCGACACATGTTCACCTTGTCAGCTCGGGGATTCAACCTTGCAACCTCTCAACAATGAAGTTTTACGAAAATACCTTTAAAAAAGTAAGCGATTAGAAAAACAAATAATAAAAGAGCAGCAGTAAATAATAATACCCTGGCTATTTACAGGGCGTACAGGTACAGAGTCAATGTGCAGGGGTACCGGTGTCAGAGTTATTGAGGTAATATGTACGTGTAGGTAGAGTTATTAAAGTGACTATGCATAGATAATAACAGAGAATAGCAACAGAGTGGGGGGCAATGCAAATAGTCTGGGTAGCCATGTTATTAGATGTTCAGTAGTCTTATGGCTTGGGGGTAGACACTGCCTTGTATAGATGTCCTGGATGGCAGGAAGCTTACGGCTCCGGTGATGTACTGGGCCGTACGCACTACCCTCTGTAGTGCCTTGAAGTTGGAGGCAGAGCAGTTGCATACCAGGCAGTAATGCAACCGGTCAGGATGCTCTCAATGGTGCAGCTGTAAAACCTTTTGAGGATCTGAGGACCCATACCAAATATCCTGAGTCTCCTGAGGGGGAATAGGTTTTGTCGTGCCCTCTTCCCGAGTGTCTTGGTGTGCTTGGACCATGTTAGTTTGTTGGTGATGTGGACGCCAAGGAACTTGAAAGCTCTCAACCTGCTCCACTACAGCCCCGTCGATGAGAATGGGGGCGTGCTCGGTCGTTCTTTTCCTGTAGTGCACAATCATCTCCTTTGTCTTGATCACGTTGAAGGAGAGGCTGTTGTCCTTGCACCACACGGTCTCGTCGTTCTCTGTGATCAGACCTACCACTGTTGTGTCATCAGCAAACTTAATGATTGTGTTGGAGTCGTGCCTGGATGTGTAGTCATGAGTGAAAAGGGAGTACAGAGGGGGAATGAGCAGACACCCCTGAGGGGCTCCCGTGTTGAGGATCAGCGTGACGGATGTGTTGTTACCTACCCTTACCACCTGGGGGAAGAACGTCAAGAAGTCCAGGATCCAGTTGCAGAGGGAGGTGTTTAGTCCCAGGGTCCTTAGCTTAGTGATGAGCTTTGAGGGCACTATGGTGTTGAACGTTGAGCTGTAGTCAATGAATAGCATTCTCACATAGGTGTTCCTTTTGTCCAGGTGGGAAAGGGCAGTGTGGTTTGCAATAGAGATTGCACCATCTGTGGATCTGTTGGTGTGGTATGCAAATTGGAGTGGGTCTAGTGTTTCTGGGATAATGGTATTGAGCCATGACCAGTCTTTCAAAGCATTTCATGGCTACAGACGCGAGTGCTACGGGTCAGTAGTCATTTAAGCAGGTTACCTTAGTGTTTTTGGGCACAGGGGCTATGGTGATCTGCTTGAAACATGTAGCTATTACAGACTCAGACAGGGAGAGGTTGAAAATGTCAGTGAAGGCACTTGCCAGTTGGTCAGCGCATGCTCGGAGTACACGTCCTGGTAATCCATCTGGCCCTGTGGCCTTGTGAATGTTGACCTATTAAAAACGTCTTAGGGCTGCAATCCCGTTAACGGGATGATACGACAACAGCCAGTGAAAGTGCAGGGCGCCAAATTCAAAACAACAGAAATCTCATAATTAAAATTCCTCAAACATACATGTATCTTATACCGTTTTAAAGGTCATCTTGTTGATAATCCCACCACAGTGTCCAATTTCAAATAGGTTTTACAGCGAAAGCACCACAAATTATTATGTTAGGTAACCACCAACTCACAGAAAAACCCAGCCAAAAATTAATCACTAACCTTTGATGGTCTTCATCAGATGACACTCATAGGACTTCATGTTACACAATACATGTATGTTTTGTTTGATGAAGTTCATATTTATTTAAAGAAATCTGAGTTTACATTGGTGCGTTACGTTCACTAGTTCCAAAAACATCCAGGGATTTTGCATAGCCATATCAATTCAACAGAAATACTCATCATACATGTAGATGATAATACAAGTTATACACATGGAATTATCGATATACCTCTCCTTAATGCAACCGCTGTGTCAGATTTCAAAAAAACTTTACGGAGAAAGCAAACCATGCAATAATCTGAGACGGCGCTCAGCAAATAAATACAAATATCCTCCATGTTGGAGTCAACAGAAATCAGAAATCACATTATAAATATTCCCTTACCTTTGATGATCTTCATCAGAATGCACTCCCAGGAATCCTAGTTCAACAATAAATGCTTGATTTGTTCGATAATGTCCATTATTTATGTCCAAGTAGCTACTTTTGTTAGCGCGTTTAGTACACAAATCCAAACGCTCGTGCAGGTCCATCCGAACGTCGGACGAAAACTTCCAAAAGTTATATTACAGGTCGAAGAAACTTGTCAAACTAAGTAGATAATCAATCTTCAGGGTGTTGTTATCATAAATCTACAATAAAGTTCCAACCGGAGAATTCCTTCGTGTGTAGAGAAGCCATGGAACTCAGGTCGCTATCATGTGAATTGCGCGTGATCAGCCCTTGGCTCTCTGCCAGACACCTGGCTCATTCAGCTCCCATTCAGCCCCACAACACAGTAGAAGCCTCATCCAACTTCATCCATATTCTACTGTGAATTCAATAGGGGCTGGGTTGAAAATCGACCAACCTCAGATTTCTCACTTCCTGTTTGGATTTCTTCTCAGGTTTTTGCCTGCCATATGAGTTGTGTTATACTCACAGACATCATTCAGACAGTTTTATAAACTTCAGATTGTTTTCTATCCAATAATAATAATAATATGCATATATTAGCAACTGGGACTGAGGAGCAGGCCGTTGACTCTGAGCATATCTGGGCACCTTTCATCCAAGCTATTCAATACTGCCCATGTAGCCATAAGAACTTAAAGGTCTTACTTACATCGGCTGCGGAGAGCGTGATCACACAGTCATCTGGAACAGCTAATGCTCTCATGCGTGTTTCAGTGTTACTTGCCTCGAAGCGAGCATAGAAGTTATTTAGCTCGTTTGGTAGGCTTGTGTCACTGGGCAGCTCTCGTCTGTGCTTCCCTTTGTAGTCTGAAATAGTTTGCAGGCCCTGCCACATCCAACGAGCATCAGAGCCTGTGTAGTACCATTCAATCTTAGTCCTGTATTGATGCTTTGCCTGTTTGATGGTTCGTTGGCGGGCATAGCGGGATTTCTTATAAGCTTCCGGGTCAGAGTCCAGCTCCTTACAAGCGGCAGCTCTACCCTTTAGCTCAGTGCGAACGTTGCCAGTAATCCATGGCTTCTGGTTAGGGTATGTACGTACAGTCACTGTGGGGACAACTTCCTCAATGCACTTATTGATAAAGCCAGTGGCTGATGTGGTGTACTCCTCAATGCGATCGGAAGAATCCCAGAACATATTCCAGTCTGTGCTAGCAAAACAGTCCTGTAGCTTAGCATCTGCTTCATCTGATCACTTTCTTATAGACCGAGTCACTGGTGCTTCCCGCTTACATTTTTGCTTGCAAGCAGATATCAGGAGGATTGAGTTAAGGTCAGATTTGACAAATGGAGGGCGAGGGCGAGTTTTGTACATGTCTCTGTTTCTGGAGTAAAGGCAGTCTAGAATTGTTTCCCCCCTCTGGTTGCACAATTAACATAAAAACAAAAAAAAAATCTAAATCAATTTGATTTATATAGCCCTTCGTACATCAGCTAATATATCAAAGTGATGTACAGAGACCCAGCCTAAAACCCCAAACAGCAAGCAATGCAGGTGTAGAAGCACGGTGGCTAGGAAAAACTCCCTAGAAAGGCCAAAACCTAGGAAGAAACCTAGAGAGGAACCAGGCTATGAGGGGTGGCCAGTCCTCTTCTGGCTGTGCCGGGTGGAGATTATAACAGAACATGGCCAAGATGTTCAAATGTTCATAAATGACCAGCATGGTCAAATAATAATAATCACAGTAGTTGTTGAGGGTGCAGCAAGTCAGCACCTTTAGGTGCTGAACAGTTGAAACTGGAGCAGCAGCACGGCCAGGTGGACTGGGGACAGCAAGGAGTCTTCATGCCAGGTAGTCCTGAGGCATGGTCTTAGGGCTCAGGTCCTCCGAGAGAGAGAAAGAAAGAGAGAAAGAGAGAATTAGAGAGAGCTCACTTAAATTCACACAGGACACCGGATAAGACAGGAGAAGTACTCCAGATATAACAAACTGACCCTAGCCCCCCGACACATAAACTACTGCAGCATAAATATTGGAGGCTGAGACAGGAGGGGTCAGGAGACACTGTGGACCCATCAGATGATACCCCCGGACAGGGCCAAACAGGAAGGATATAACCCCACCCACTTTGCCCACGCATAGCCCCCACACCACTAGAGGGATATCTTCAACCGCCAACTTACCATCCTGAGACAAAGCCGAGTATAGCCCACAAATATCTCCACCACGGCACAACCCAAGGGTGGGCGCCAACCCAGACAGGAAGATCACATCAGTGACTCTTCCCACTCAAGTGACGCACCCCTCCTAGGGACGGCATGAAAGAGCACCAGTAAGCCAGTGACTCAGCCCCTGTAATAGGGTTAGAGGCAGAGAATCCCAGTGGAAAGAGGGGAACCGACCAGGCAGAGACAGGGCGGTTGGTTGCTCCAGAGCCTTTCTGTTCACCTTCACACTCCTGGGCCAGACTACACTCAATCATATGATCCACTGAAGAGATGAGTCTTCAGTAAAGACTTAAAGGTTGAGACAGAGTCTGCGTCTCTTACATGGGTAGGCAGAACATTCCATAAAAATTGAGCTCTATAGGAGAAAGCCCTGCCTCCAGCTGTTTGCTTAGAAATTCTAGGGACAATTAGGAGGCCTGCGTCCTGTGACCGTAGCGTACGTGTAGGTATGTATGGCAGGACCAAATCAGAGAGAAAGGTAGGAGCAAGCCCATGTAATGCTTTGTAGGTTAGCAGTAAAACCTTGCAATCAGCCCTTGCCTCAACAGGAAGCCAGTGTAGGGAGACCAGCACTGGAGTAATATGATCACATTTTTGGGCTATTGTCAGGATTCTAGCAGCCGTATTTAGCAGTAACTGAAGTTTCTTTAGTGCTTTATCCGGGTAGCCAGAAAGTAGAGCATTGCAGTAGTCTAACGTAGAAGTAACAAAAGCATGGATAAATTTTTCTGCATCATTTTTGGACAGAAAGTTTCTGATTTTTGCAATGTTACGTAGATGGAAAAAAGCTGTCCTTTAAACAATCTTGATATGTTCGTCAAAAGAGAGATCAGGGTCCAGAGTAACGCAGAGGTCCTTCCCAGTTTTATTTGAGACGACTGTACAACCATTAAGATGAATATTCAGATTCAACAGAAGATCTCTTTGTTTCTTGGGACCTAGAACAAGCATCTCTGTTTTGTCCGAGTTTAAAAGTAGAACGTTTGCAGCCATCCACTTCCTTATGTCTGAAACACAGACTTCTAGCGAGGGCAATTTAGGGGCTTCACCATGTTTCATTGAAATGTACAGCTGTGTGTCATCCGCATAGCAGTGAAAGTTAACATTATGTTTTCGATTGACATCCCAAAGAGGTAAAATATATAGTGAAATCAATAGTGGTCCTAAAACGGAACCTTGAGGAACACCAAAATGTACAGTTGATTTGTCAGAGGACAAACCATTCACAGAGACAAAATTATATCTTTCCGACAGATAAGATCTAAACCAGGCCATAACTTGTCCATGTAGGCCAATTTGGGTTTCCAATCTCTCCAAAAGAATGTGGTGATCGATGGTATCAAAAGCAGCACTAAGGTCTAGGAGCACGAGGACAGATGCAGAGCCTCGGTCTGATGCCATTAAAAGGTAATTTACCACCTTCACAAGTGCAGTCTCAGTGCTATGATGGGGTCTAAAACCAGACTGAAGCATTTCGTAAACATGCTGATAGAAATTAGGTAAAACTGATTTAACTTTCCCTGCATATGTCAGACACCATCTTAAATTATTGATCAGGACTACTGCATTTAATGAATTAATAGCTTAGGTTTACCCAGTGTAGGACACTTGTACACACTATGTTCATCAAAGTTCTTGGCACAGATAAGATCACTGCAAAGTCACACACACATAAATGCCACTCCCTGCTTTTTCATATGACCACTATCTGGACCTATTCCTCCAATAATAGCCCACTGAAGGATCCCCTTGGAATAGGCTACATAAAGCCCTTAGCCATCAGATAACAGTGGAGTAAACTGTTTTCCATAAGAAAAGGAATACCTAGTCAGTTGCACAACTGAAATGTGTCTTCCGCATTTAACCCAACCTCTCTGAATCAGAGAGCCGTGGGAGGCTGTCTTCATCGACGTCATCGGCGCCCGGGGAGCAGTTGTTGTTTGGGGTTAACTGCCTTGCTCAAGGGCAGAACAGCAGATTTTTCCTGCTTGCTGGTTCAGGGCTACCTACTGCCCCTCGAAGGGTCTATTTTCAAATGTTGCTCTTTATAATAGCATCTGATAAATTAATCAATTTAAATACTATATATTTGTGTATAAATTGCCTCAGATCTCCAGTGGTTTTGCCTTATCCAATGTTATCTGCCCAGGTGATTAAAGAAGAGATTATGGCCGATCAATTAAAGGGGCAATCCTGGATTTGAAAAGGGGACGTGGAGGTGCACGTCCAAGGACTTGAGGTTAGTTATCTCCATACATGTTGAGATAATGATACAGACATCACCAGTCACAGAGTTCAAAGGGCACTTCGTACTTCAGAGCCAATCAGCGTTGGCCTTTTGACCCAACTTGCTTCATGCTTCCTGGCTGTTAAAAGTCATAAAACCAAACACAACAAAATTCCTGGAAGACTATGGGGATGTGATTAGCACAGGAGTAGTTATTTTATTCTGCCTTCTATAAAGTTAAGTCTAATACATCGCTGTGATAAACATCACACACACACACACACAGGCAGGTTAGGGGACTCACCTGGTGAAGATAGCCAGGAGTGGGGGGCTCATGCAGGTGCCCATGAAGAGGGCCACACACACACACACACAAACATACACACTGACACTCAAACACACGGCCTGACACATTTGGCCTGCTTCCGTGTCATTATTTCAATCACTTCCTGCTTGAGTGGTACCATCTGCCCTTAATAAAGCCACGCTGCAAAGCCACTGCTTACAGTTTTTTGCAATCACTTTGGCACTCATTTCGGAACCTTGATGTCATTTTTCTCTAGACACAAAACTCAAAACCAATGATCAATACGCACATTTTTCAAAACTCCTACACTTTTTCCAATTGCTTGGATACAATACACATAAAGCTAAGATCATTTGTTCATTGAACTAAAATCACCTGTTCAAAATGACCCAACTTAACATCAAAGTATTACCATTTCAAAATGCAATTCACACATTACATCTGAGATGACGGTCTTTTCATTTCATTACAATGATCTAACTATCAATTGATACAACTGCTCAAAATGATAAGTAACTGTTGCATTACTCTTAATGCATAGTTTTATGGAAACTGATGAACAATATTCCATGTTTAGATCTTGAAAGTTTCAGGATAACGAGATCCATTGACACCAATTACCGTGGAACATGAACCAATTGGACTACATTATCTCTGTATGTAATATTTCATCATAATTCTTTATCAGACACTGTTTCTATGGTCCCATGTACCACTTTTCCAGACCATATTTTCAGATTTGACATTACAGTACACTCACCGGCCACTTTATTAGATACACCTCTCTAGTACTGGGTAGGACCCCCTTGTGCCTCCACAACAGCCTGAATTATTCACGGTGTTGTACGTTAGGAGATGCCCTTCTGCACACCACTGTTTTAAACAGCTGTTATTTGAGCATTTGTGGCCTTTCTGTTAGCTTGAATGAGTCTGGACATTCTCCTCTGACCTCTCTCATTAACAAGGTGTTTTTCCCACAGAACTGCCGCCCACTGAATGTGTTTTGTTTATCGCACCATTCTCTGTAAACTCTAGAGACTGTAGTGCGTAAAAATCCCAGGAAGGCAGCTGTTTCTGAGATGCTGGAATCACCATGTGTGGCATCAACAATCATACCACGGTCAAAGTTGCTTAGATTACGCATCTTGCTCGTTCTAATGTTTGGTCGAACAACATCTAAAGCTCTCTACTCTATATATTGAGTTGCAGGCAGCCACATGATTCGCTGTTCGAATGTAACCATCCTTGATGGGCTAAATCAGGTCTGTAGAGCTGATGGCATGTCATTGTGTGGGATAATGTCAGGTTCCACCATGCTCAAATGGTGCAAGCATAGTTTCAGGCCCATCCACAATTTACCACCCTGTACTTACCCCCATACTCTCCTTTCCTTAACACAATTTAGGAATTTTTCTCCACATGTGTCACGGTCGTCCTCCTCTTCATCTGAAGAGGAGAGGCGAAAAGGATCAGAGGACCAATATGCGGCGTGGTAAGTGTCCATGGTAAATCTTTAATCAAGAAAGTACTGAACACTGAAAACTATACAAAACCAGTAAACAAAATAACAACCGTGAAGCTAATGAGAGCTGCGCTGAAACAAGCCATCAACATAGACAATCACCCACAAACAAACAGTGCAACCCAGGCTACCTAAGTTTGATTCTCAATCAGAGACAACTAATGACACCTGCCTCTGATTGAGAACCATACTAGGCCGAAACATAGAAATACCCAAATCATAGAAAAACAAACATAGACTGCCCACCCAACTCACGCCCTGACCATACTAAATAAATACAAAACAAAGGAAATAAAGGTCAGAACGTGACAACATGGAGGTGGAAGGTATATGATAGGTGCCCTCACGAACAAGCCACCCTTCTACAGGCCATGGATGACGCATGCAATGACATCACGGCAGACCAGTGTCAGGCCTGGATCCGCCATGCCCGAAGATTCTTCCCAAGATGTTTGGCTAATGAAAACATCCATTCTGATGTGGATGAGAACCTATGGCCAAATCCACAAGACAGGGTTGATGGAAATATAGAAGTACAGTAATCAACCCTTTGTTTAGCTTTTTACAGTAAGCCAGGTGATGTTTTACTGTAGTTTTTTCTTTTTTTGTAGCTAATTATTCTTGCTTTGATTCAAAGAAACCTATGAGTGATTTTATTGTATTTCATCAATACATTTCAGATTTTGTTCAATGATTCCACTGTGTCTGTAGTATTCTCTCTACTAGTCCTTTTACAGTGATGTATTTACGTGTAGTACCATAATGAAACATGTATCACATATTTTGTACTACAATATTTAATGATTGAACGAACAACTACACAGTGAAACTGTCGGTATCTTGTGTGTGGGTGATCTAAATGAATGTTCCTATGTTATTTCATGATAAATTAGTTATTTGGAACAATGATTCTGCAAGTGCAAGGTTTCTTTAAAGATATGAATGCACAATGCAATGTTTTGAACATTGGACAGCCTGTGTTACTGTCACACTCTGACCATTATTTGCGTTGTTTGTTTCTATGTTTTGTTTGGTCAGGGTGTGGACATTCTATGTTGCATGTCTAGTTAGTCTGTTTCTATGTGTTTTGACCTGATATGGTTCTCAATCAGTGGCAGGTGTTTGTCGTTGTCTCTGATTGGGAACCATATTTAGGTAGCCTGTTTTGTATTGTGGTTCGTGGGTTATTGTCTATGTTATGTTGCATGTTAGCACTCAGTTTCAATAGCGGTCACGTTCGTCTTGTTATTCTGTTTGTTTGTTTAGTGTACTTATTGTTTTTTCCATCTTTTCGTTAAAAGATGTATTCACACCACTCTGCGCTTTGGTCTCCTCACTACGACGATCGTGACAGAATAACCCACCAACAATGGACCAAGCAGCGTGGTAATGGCCAGCAGCAGCAGCGGCAAAGAACGCAGGACCCATGGACTTGGGAGGAGATTCTGGACGGCGAAGGACCCTGGGCACAGCCAGGGGAATATTGCCGCCCCAAAGCAGAGCTGGAGGCAGCGAAAGCAGAGAGGCGCCGGTATGAGGAGGCAGCACGGCAGCGCGGCTGGAAGCCCGAGAGGCAGCCCCAAAAATGTAGCACAAGGGGAGTGTGGCAGAGTCAGGAGTCAGACCTGAGCCAACTTCCCCTGCTTACCGTAAGGAGCCAAGGATGGAACCAGAGCCGGACAGGGCGGTATTGGAGGTGAGCGAAGCAGAGACAGTGAAGGAGTTAATGGGGAGATTGGAGGAGAGAGTTATGAGGGAGGTGCTGTGTTGGTGCCTGAGGCACGACATCCGCCCGACGGAGCGTGTCGGGGATTTGATGTCACCTGGGTCAGCTCTCCATACTCGTGCTAGCCTCCTGTGCGCCTCCCTAGCCCTGCACGTCCTGTGCCAGCTCGGCGTTACAGTTCTCAGAGCCGTGCTTACCGTGGCGGGCGTTGTACTGGTCAGGCACTGTGTTATGCGGTGGAGCGCACGGTGTCCCCAGTACGCGTGCTTAGCCCGGTGCGCTATATCCCAGCTCCCCGCATCTGCCGGGCTACGGTGAGGATCCAGCCAGGGCGGATGGTGCCAGCCCTGCTCTCAAGATCTCCAGTACGCCTTCACAGTCCTCCACGCACCAGCCCTCCGGTGGCAGCCCCCGCACCAGACTGTCTCTCCGTCTCATCCCTACAGGTGCTCCTGCCTGTCCAGTGCTTCCAGAGCCTTCCTCCTGCCCAGCGCTGCCAGAGCCTTCCTCCTGCCCAGCGCTGCCAGAGTCTCCCGTCTGTCCTGAGCCGCCAGAGTCTCCCGTCTGTCCTGAGCCGCCAGAGTCTCCCGTCTGTCCTGAGCCGCCAGAGTCTCCCGTCTGTCCTGAGCCGCCAGAGTCTCCCGTCTGTCCTGAGCCGCCAGAGTCTCCCGCCTGTCCTGAGCCGCCAGAGTCTCCCGCCTGTCCTGAGCCGCCAGAGTCTCCCGCCTGTCCTGAGCCGCCAGAGTCTCCCGCCTGTCCTGAGCCGCCAGAGTCTCCCGCCTGTCCTGAGCCGCCAGAGTCTCCCGCCTGTCCTGAGCCGCCAGAGTCTCCCGCCTGTCCTGAGCCGCCAGAGTCTCCCGCCTGTCCTGAGCCGCCAGAGTCTCCCGCCTGTCCTGAGCCGCCAGAGTCTCCCGCCTGTCCTGAGCCGCCAGAGTCTCCCGCCTGTCCTGAGCCGCCAGAGTCTCCCGCCTGTCCTGAGCCGCCAGAGTCTCCCGCCTGTCCTGAGCCGCCAGAGTCTCCCGCCTGTCCTGAGCCGCCAGAGTCTCCCGCCTGTCCTGAGCCGCCAGAGTCTCCCGCCTGTCCTGAGCCGCCAGAGTCTCCCGCCTGTCCTTAGCCGCCAGAGTCTCCCGCCTGTCCTGAGCCGCCAGAGTCTCCCGTCTGTCCTGAGTCGTCAGTCAGCCAGGAGCTGCCAGAGCCGTCAGTCAGCCAGGAGCTGCCAGAGCCGTCAGTCAGCCAGGACCTGCCAGAGCCGTCAACCAGCCAGGAGCTGCCAGAGCCGCCAGTCAGCCAGGAGCCGCCAGAGCCGTCAGCCAGCCAGAAGCCGCCAGAGCCATCAGCCAGCCAGGAGCCGTCGGCCAGCCAGGAGCCGCCAGAGCCGTCGGCCAGCCAGGAGCCGCCAGAGCCGTCGGCCAGCCAGGATTTACGATATTATCTACCATATTTAGGTAGCCTGTTTTGTATTGTGGTTCGTGGGTTATTGTCTATGTTATGTTGCATGTTAGCACTCAGTTTCTATAGCAGTCACGTTCGTCTGGTTAGTTTGTTTGTTTGTTTTAGTGTACTTCATGTTTTTTTCGTCAATCATTAATTCATGCATTCACACCACACTGCGCTTTGGTCTCCTCAATACAACGATCGTGACAGTTACAAGTGATGACCGTTTTGAGTTTTGTGTCTAGAGTTTTGAAAAATGACCAGAAGGTTCTGAAATTAGTGCCAACGGGATTGTAAAAGACTGTTAATACGGTTACATTCTATCTTACATTAATATATATAATTTAAGTCGAAAAATGGATGTGGCAACTACAAATTGCCCCTTTAAGTATATCAAATGTTTTATGAGTGTCACGAAAGCTAGGAGTGGTGGGGGTGGAGTCAGGCACAGAGAGCAAAGCTTCCACTGTAGACGTATTTATTCTGCTGGGTCTCGCCAACATACAGGCACAATGACCAATAAACAGTTAAGTCCCCCAAAACCAGGGAAAATAACAAACAGCAAAAATACGTATAAGCAAAACAAAAATCTACCACTGACAGAGAGGAATAAGCCTGCACAAAAGCAGACGGGCCCTGGTAGTTTAAATAGCCCCGAATTAACCACAAATAAGGTACAGGTGAAAACAATCAAGACAAAACCAACAGATAAGAAAAAGGAATCGGTGGCAGCTAGTAGACCGGTGACGACGACCGCCGAGCGCTGCCCGAACAGGGAGAGGAGCCACCTGGAAGTCGTGACAATGAGTGTGAGCATGTGTCCATTAGGTCTATGGATGTCTTTTTTTTAATCAGCATGAATTAGATTGAGCAATAAAAGCCCCACTTTTATTCCATAGGCTTGGATCCGCACTATGCAGCTGTTGCAATATCGCATTTTTCACTGGCTGTCTTCTGGTTTCAAAAACAATGATTGATAGGCAGCTTAAACTTCTGGAATTCAACCACTATTGGGTTCAAATATACATTTAGAAATGTGAACAGCCATCCACAACAACCACAATCCGTAAAGTGCAAATAGCCTAATGAGAGAGCAGCAGTGTGATTCACATCAATGCGCTGTGTAGATATCAATAATAAGTGATATCCGTATCGCCGTAGACTACACCACTGCTGCCATCCTTGCCTCCAAGTGTTTATTAAAGTTTGATAATCTTTGGATGCCAACAGCAGTCGCACCATTGGAAGACATAGCTTGGACCGTAGTCTACAAAAGCCTATTCCTGCTCTTTTCCTGCGATCCATCAAACACATTTGATGCACAAGCATTTCGCTACACTCGCATTAACCATGTGTATGTGACAAATAAAACAAATAAGATTTGATTTAATTTGATTTCCTGCGATCCATCAAACACATTTGGTGTGTCATCATGGTGGTCTCTGAATTGTGGTCAAACCATCTGCCCCCCATGTCTGCATCTGGGTCTCGCCTTGTGCCCTTATAGTAGTGATATGCCATCCCGTCTGGTTTGCACTTAGTGGGACCATAATTTGTTTTTCAACAGGACAATGACCCAGAACACCTGTGTAAGGGCTATTTGACCAAGAAACAGAGTGATGCAGTGCTGCATCAGATCTCAACCTTCGGTCTCAACCTTTAAGTCTTTACTGAAGACTCATCTCTTCAGTGGGTCATATGATTGAGTGTAGTCTGGCCCAGGAGTGGGAAGGTGAACGGAAAGGCTCTGGGGCAACGAACCGCCCTTGCTGTCTCTGCCTGGCCGGTTCCCCTCTTTCCACTGGGATTCTCTGACTCTAACCCTATTACAGGGGCTGAGTCACTGGCTTACTGGGGCTCTTTCATACCGTCCCTGGGTGGGGGTGCGTCACTTGTGATCTTTGTGGGCTATACTCGGCCTTGTCTCAGGATGGTAAGTTGGTGGTTGAAGATATCCCTCTAGTGGTGTGGGGGCTGTGCTTTGGCAAAGTGGGTGGGGTTATATCCTTCCTGTTTGGCCCTGTCCGGGGGTGTCCTCGGATGGGGCCACAGTGTCTCCTGACCCCTCCTGTCTCAGCCTCCAGTATTTATGCTGCAGTAGTTTAAGTGTCGGGGGGCTAGGGTCAGTTTGTTATATCTGGAGTACTTCTCCTGTCCTATTCGGTGTCCTGTGTGAATTTAAGTGTGCTCTCTGTAATTCTCTCTTTCTCTCTCTCTCTCAGATGACCTGAGCCCTAGGACCATGCCTCAGGACTACCTGACATGATGACTCCTTGCTGTCCCCAGTCCACCTGGCCGTGCTGCTGCTCCAGTTTCAACTGTTCTGCCTTATTATTATTGGGCCATAATGGTCATTTATGAACATTTGAACATCTTGGCCATGTTCTGTTATAATCTCCACCCGGCACAGCCAGAAGAGGCTTGGCCTCCCCACATAGCCTGGTTCCTCTCTAGGTTTCTTCCTAGGTTTTGGCCTTTCTAGGGAGTTAGCCACCGTGCTTCTACACCTGCATTGCTTGCTGTTTGGGGTTTTAGGCTGGGTTTCTGTACAGCCCTTTGAGATATCAGCTGATGTACGAAGGGATATATAAATACATTTGATTTGATTTGATTTGATGACCTGGCCTCCACAATCACCTGACCTCAACCCAATTGAGATGGTTTGGGATGAGTTGGAGCGCAGAGTGAAGGAAAAGCAGCCAACGAGTGCTCAGCATATGTGGGAAATCCTTCAAGACTATTGGAAAGCATTCCAGGTGAAGCTGGTTGAGAAAATGCCAAGACTGTGCAAAGCTGTCAATCAAGGCAAATGGTGGCTACTTTGAAAGATTTCAGATATAAAATATATTTTCATTTGTTTAACACTTTTTTTGGTTACTACGTGATTCTATATGTGTTATTTCATAGTTTTGATGTTTTCACTATCATTCTACAATGTAGAAAATAGTCAAAATAAATAAAAACCATTGAATGAGTAGGTGTGTCCAAACTTCTGACTAGTACTGTACAATATACATTTTAATTCATAACATATCATACGAAATGGGTGATGGACATCCACAAATGAATACATACCATACTAAAAAAATGTGTCTCGTGTTTACGTACAGAATAATACAAAATGTCTGAGTTCTAACAGTCAGTTTCTTAATAGGTGCATGTTTATCAATAACCGGAAGAAACAAATGTCATAAATGCGTCAAGTGCAGCATCTAGATGCTCCTCATTACACACATCAGACTAACAAATCTTCTTTACATCTTCAATATAGGAATTACTACAAAGCCACTTGTATGATCTCTTATACACAGTTTTAGGCTCAGACTTTGGAACTTCAGTTTTCTAGATATGGTCACAACCTCCAATGGGTATGGATGCAGCTTTAGAGCAGATTTGTGAAGCATTTGTAAAGATGTGATCAATACACGTGAATTATGTAATGTTTGTAAACACTCTGGTAGGTTGATTGATAACCTGAGCCAGATTACAGGCACTGGTTACAGTTTGAAGCTACCCCTTGAGCAGGCAGCTTGATGAAACCAGCCTATATTCAGGTCACTCAGAAAATAGTCCTCTTGGTTAACATCACACACATTATCAAGCAAAGAAGAGGCCTTAGATGAAGCAGGGGAACATGTGACCACAACACTTCAACAACATTTGACATGAGATCCTCTCCAAGTTAACAGGAATATGGCTCTGAATATATGCTGTGTGTGTGTGTGTGAGTGTGTGTGAGTGAGTGTGCATGTGTGTGTGTATGTGTATGTGATAATGGGTTGAAGCTACTGACCCGGAAGATTGGCTCTCTCACTCCTCCCAGGCTTTTGGGAGGGAGGTGAACAATGAGCCTGGCGTAGAGGATGTAAGCAATGTTCCCACGCTCTCTGGCAGCTTTCACAGCTGGGATAAGTTCTTTCCGCCTCTGGCGCACAGCTACAGACAAGTCCTCATTGGGGAAGATGTAGGTTCCTCGCAAGTCTTGTCTTTCTCCAGGGTCCTGGACCTCTTTGGTTAAATCGTCAATTCTTTTGTTAGCTGAGTCCACCAGTATTTGGACAAAGCTTGAAGCTTTTCTCCTGTTGCTGTAACAAATGCTTGTAGACATGTTTTTGATGATTTCACACAGGTCATTCTATGATACATTCCTGTCATATGTGACAAAGCTCTACTACAGTCAACATACATGCGCTAGAGGAAAAGCAATGAAAAGCACTCCATCACTTCTTCAGTAGAGGTAAGGGCCTCAATAGTTTCATGAAATGCACTATAGTTCCAAAGAGCAGGCAGAGTGGTGATAACACATGAGGAGTATTTATGTATGCAAGTGGATACCAGCATCTTCCCACTGGTTGTGTAGAAAATAATTTGATTTGAAATGATGCAAAACATGAGGGTTGCATACCATCTTTTTAGCCCGTGGGTGATAAACTATGGGACTGTGGAGGACCAAAGCACCAGAGGACACCACAGCGCCTCACAAACAATGTAAAGTATATCTCACACTTTCAAGATAGAGTTCCTCCCACCCATCTCTTCTACATGGCCTTGAGGTTTCCTGAAACAAATGGATTGTTCTCGCTGAAAAGAGTGTAAAATCATATGGGGGACTGGAGACCGCAAAGACAGGCAAAGAGAGAGAGTAGTTTAGCACTCTGAAGGCTGAAGGGTAATGGCATGGTGGGTACAAGGACTTGATACTGTAAGAGGGTGTCCGTGAATGCGTGCCTGCGTGAGTGTTGTGCGCGTGTGTGTGTATATGTGTGTGTGTGCGCGCGTGCGTGCGTGTGCGTGTGTGTATGTGTGTGTATGTGTGTGTGTGTGTGTGTGTGGAAAGGGCAGTATGGAGGGGGCCTCTTAACAGGCTGTTAGGGGATGATAGCATAATGTGCCTCCCTCTGTCTTGTGTTCTCCTCCAGTTGCCCCAGGGAGCTGGTGGGAGGCCGGGGAACAAGAACTCCTGGTGTTTACAGAGATGTGAAGACTTTAACCCACCCCCTACCCTGGCATAATTTATTTTAAAACCATAACCCTTAGCCTCAGCCCAGCTGGTTCGGCTTCCAGAAGCTCAATCAGAATGGTGCCTAAAGCCAAACTTGTCATTGTAACATTGACTGAATACTGAGGATCTGAATAAATTGTTCTCTCATCATTTATTTAGCTTTTATCATTTTTTTTTTCAGGTACAGAAAGTTGATTGAGCATTCATTCTTGTGTACAACAATAGCTTGGAGATGAATTGCAGTGAAGAGGAGCAGGGTTTAATGTGTGGATTGGAAGCTGTGGAGGATCAATGAGTGTGAGATCTTGACAAAGGAAACTGTGGGAAACTAAGGATGTAGTACAAGTGATAGACTAATACTTTCCAATGCCCCCATAAGACCTATAAGGTCTGTTAGAATGTATGATTAAACTGGCACAGTGTTTAAATACGAAGCATTCTACACATACTAATGAAACAAAATAACAGATTTTAGTGTAGTCAAATGATTCCTAATATATTAGAGTCGAAAGGCAAAAAACATTATTGATTTCTGGAACTTTAAATGAGTTCAGTCAAACTTCTAATGACCCAGCAACACAGAGTTGTGTAATGTAAGCAATGTTTGATTATCTCTCTTGATATTTTGGTTTGGGTACACATTTCCGTTCTATGTACATTCCTGAAGGAAAACAAAAGTGCAAATACTCTGTATAGTGTGCGTTCCTGTTTGTTCATGGTGGTGGCAGCATCATGCTGCAGGGATGTTTTTCAGCAACAGGGACTGGGAGAAAACCTGCTCCAGAGCACTCAGGACCTCAGACTGGGGTTAAGGTTCACCTTCCAACAGGACAACAATCCAAAGCATACAGCCAAGACAACACAGGAGTGGCTTCGGGAAAGTCTCTGAATGTCTTTGAGTGGCCCAGCCAGAGCCCGGACTTGAACCCAATCTAACATCTCTGGAGAGACCTGAAAATAGCTGTGCAGTGTCCCCATCCAACCTGACAGAGCTTGAGAGAGCTCAAGAAGACTTGAGGCTGTAATCGCTGTCAAAGGTGCTTCAACAAAGTACTGAGTCAAGGGTCTGAATACTTATGTAAATGTTATATTTCCATTAAAATTGATAAATTAAGACAAATGTAAAATTAAAAAGCAATTTAATTCATTTTAGAATAGGGCTGTAACATAACAAAATGTGGAAAAAGTCAACAGGTCTGAATTCTTTCCGAATGCACTGTAACCTCGTTGTTTCCGACTAATTCATGAGGCTGGCACGGGGCTGTGTGTATGCAAGTGTCAGAGTGTAATGACAATCACTTTAAAACAAATTTACTCCCAAGCCTCACCAGTTCTTGAATATTATTAAGCAGCTTTTATCGTAAGCAACAGAGATCATTACAGAGGTTATGATCATCACAGAATGAGCAATGGTCAGAGTGATATAGTGTATGTGTGACTGTGAACCACTGTATATCCCCAGATATTAGTGGAGAGTTACATTTCAGGAAACCGAGTTACATTTCAGGAGACTGAGTTACATTTCAGGGGACCGAGTTACATTTCAGGGAAATGAGTTACATTTCAGGGGACCGAGTTACATTTCAGGGGAATGAGTTACATTTCAGGGGACCGAGTTACATTTCGGGGGAATGAGTTACATTTTCATAATATTAATGCCATAAATCTTCACGGTACTATCTTCACTATAATAGTATTGCAATGAACTAGCTATGCCAGGCAAGTACAACTAAATGAAATTCCACTAACATCTCTTACGATTGTCTCCAGTGCTGAAAATAATACGAAGCACTTGAGAATAAAGTGAGAGCTGTACAACATGTGCCAGTGTGACATCCATCTTAGTAGGAAGGTGCAGACCTGATTTACACAGGGAGAACGTTGTGGGAGGAGGGTCTCACAGAAATCCTGGTCCTTGCGTCAGACAACGTCATTCAGGGTCAGGGTATTGGGTTCAAGCCTTTGAAAATACTCTCAGTAAGAAATAAATCAATTATTTGTTTAAGTCTGGAGTTAAATATATTGTTGCTTGTCTGTCTCTCTTGTTAGCACAACTGATGTCCTACACTGATGTATTTGACATGTACTGTCTGTGAAATTGCATGGGTTCACACATTTTTCCAAAACATTTTGCAGGTTTAAAGCTTATTTCCTGCAATTTTGGCATGGGGGGGGGGGCAGAGAAAATGTTGCAGTTTTAAAGCAAATTTTATTGCAATTCTAAACATTTTGCCATGTCTAATGTGTATTCATGTGATATTTGAGAGACTTAAAAATTACACCAAAATCTATGGGCTATAAAACCTAGCTCCAAAATTGTTAGCTGACATGGGCTAGTTGAGCTGGACATTTCTGACAAGTTATAAATAGCACTCTAAGGTATGCAATGACTGAAAACTGATTATGCACTATCCAATTTTGAAATCGCACCTTGTGCATTCTATTATTACGACTTTCAAGAGTAAGTTGAAAGTCGGACTGAGTTCCTTAACAAAAATACGATTGGGGAACCACTGCCCAATTAGGTATAAAGGAGAGGTGACTCAATACATGGGAGGAACTTACAGAACTGTATGTTAAATTCAATTAAAGAAGCTAAAGTGTATACATTTAGAAAGATTGCATCATTTTCTTTATTTATCTTCTGATCCATTCATTTCATTTTGATGCCCCTGCTGCTCATTGGATACTACGTTCTATAAAGGCCAGCGCACTCTCTTTGACTCTATGACAGCTCATAGAACTGCAGGTTGTCAATTTACCTTCTGTCCTCTCTTCAATCTAACTCTATGTTTTCTCTTTAATTCAAGGTTATATAAGTCTTGTACGACCAGCTCACTGCCAACCCTCACTATTAAAGGTATTAAATACAGGTGGGCACAGGACTTCAAATAGGAGTGAATCAGCCTCAAACCGCATCCTCCCATCATAACATGACCAAACTGTTGGTGGCAAGGGATTTTGGAGTGCTGGTAAAAGCAAAAGAGCTCTTATTCTCGGCGGCAGGAAGCCTAGCGGTCGGAGCATTGGGCCATTAACCGAAAAGGTTGCTGGTTTGAATACCTGAGCCGACAAGGGGAACAAATCTGTTGATGTGCCCTTGAGCAAGGCATTTAACCCTAACTTGCTCCAGTGGAGCTGTACTACTGTGTTTGACCCTGTTAAACAACATATTTCCCTGCACCTATCTGGAGTTTGTGATGATTAAACATGTACATTTTTATTCTGTCTGCTGACTTCCATGAGCTTAAACTACTGTTGTCTAATCGCACCCTCAAGTCAAATCCAGCAGAGAGCTTCATGAGCCAAAACACAGCTTCAACACACACAATGAAACACTCGCTCAGGGTTATGTGTTAAATGTTAACAGAGGAGGACGGGACTACACATGATCACATTTCAGCTATAATAAGAACCCTGAGTTTTGGCCCATTTGACCTGACAGGAGCCATAGTGACAGTCTATAACTAGACTGTAGTTCTTCTTTGAATCACTGTCCACAGAGTCTAGGTGATTTGGTGGCTTGGTCTCAGAGTTTAGGTGTTTTGTTAGCTTGGTCTCAGAGTCTAGGTGTTTTGGTTACTTGGTCTCAGAGTCTAGGTGATTTGGTTATTTGGTCTCAGAGTCTAGGTGTTTTGATGACTTGGTCTGAGAGTCTAGGCGATTTGGTTGCTTGGTTTCAGAGTCTAGGTGATTTGGTGGCTTGGACTCAGAGTCTAGGTGATTTGGTGGCTTGGTTTCAGAGTCCAGGTGATGTGTTGCTTGGTATCAGAGTCTAGGTGATTTGGTGGCTTGGTCTCAGAGTCTAGGGGATTTGGGGGCTTGGTCTCAGAGTCTAGGTCTAATCGACCTGGCCGGGGTATCCTGGAAGGATATTGATCTCATCCTGTCAGTAGAGGATGCCTGTTTTTTTTAATGCCTTCCCAACCATCTTAAATAAGCATGCCCCATTCAAGAAATGTAGAACCAGGAACAGATATAGCCCTTGGTTCTCCCCAGACTTGACTGCCCTTAACCAACAAAAAAACATCCTATGGCGTTCTGCATTAGCATCGAACAGCCCCCGTGATATGCAGCTTTTCAGGGAAGCTAGAAACCATTATACACAGGCAGTTAGAAAAGCCAAGGCTAGCTTTTTCATGCAGAAATTTGCTTCCTGCAACACCAACTCAAAAAAGTTCTGGGACACTGTAAAGTCCATGGAGAATAAGAACACCTCCTCCCAGCTGCCCACTGCACTGAAGATAGGAAACACTGTCACCACTGATAAATCCACTATAATTGAGAATTTCAATAAGCATTTTTCTATGGCTGGCCATGCTTTCCACCTGGCTACCCCTACCCTCTGTCTGTATGCTATGTCTTGCTTGTTCTATGCTGCTATTGTCTATATTGTAATTGTTTTTAATAACCTGCCCAGGGACTGCGGTTGAAAATTAGCCGGCTGGCTAAAACCGGCACTTTTACTGAAACGTTGATTAATGTGCACTGTCCCTGTAAAAATACAAAATAAACTCAAACTCAAACTCAAACCCCGGTCAACAGCACTGCACCCCCCACAGCAACTCGCCCAAGCCTTCCCCATTTCTCCTTCTCCCAAATCCAGTCAGCTGATGTTCTGAAAGAGCTGCAAAATCTGGACCCCTACAAATCAGCCGGGCTAGACAATCTGGACCCTTTCTTTCTAAAAATTATCTGCCGAAATTGTTGCCACCCCTATTACTAGCCTGTTCAACCTCTCTTTCGTGTCGTCTGAGATTCCCAAAGATTGGAAAGCAGCTGCGGTCATCCCCCTCTTCAAAGGGGGGGACACTCTTGACCTAAACTGCTACAGACCTATATCTATCCTACCCTGCCTTTCTAAGGTCTTCGAAAGCCAAGTCAACAAACAGATTACCGACCATTTCGAATCTCACCACACCCTCTCTGCTATGCAATCTGGTTTCAAAGCTAGTCATGGGTGCACCTCGGCCACGCTCAAGGTCCAAAACGATATCTTAACCGCCATCGATAAGAAACAATACTGTGCAGCCGTATTCATTGATCTGGCCAAGGCTTTCCTCATCGTCAGACTCGACAGCCTTGGTTTCTCAAATGATTGCCTCGCCTGGTTCACCAACTACTTCTCTGACAGAGTTCAGTGTGTCAAATCGGAGGGTCTGCTGTCCGGACCTCTGGCTTCTCTATGGGGGTGCCACAGGGTTCAATTCTTGGACCGACTTCTCTGTATACATCAATGATGTCGCTCTTGCTGCTGGTGATTCTCTGATCCACCTCTACGCAGACGACACCATTCTGTATACTTCTGGCCCTTCTTTGGAAACTGTGTTAACAACCCTCCAGGCAAGCTTCAATGTCATACAACTCTCCTTCCGTGGCCTCCAATTGCTCTTAAATACAAGTAAAACTAAATGCATGCTCTTCAACCGATCGTTGCCTGCACCTGCCCAACATCACAACTCTGGACGGCTCTGACTTAGAATACGTGGATCACTACAAATACCTAGGTGTCGGATTAGACTGTAAACTCTCCTTCCAGACCCACATCAACATCTTCAATCCAAAGTTAAATCTAGAGTTGGCTTCCTATTTCGCAAAAAAACATCCTTCACTCATGCTACCAAACATACCTTTGTAAAACTGACCATCCTACTAATCCTCGACTTCGGCGATGTCATTTACAAAATAGCCTCCAATACCCTACTCAACAAATTGGATGCAGTCTATCACAGTGCCATCCATTTTGTCACCAAAGCCCCATATACTACCCACCATTGCGACCTGTACGCTCTCGTTGGCTGGCCCTCGCTTCATACTCGTCGCCAAACCCACTGGCTCCATGTCATCTACAAGACTCTGCTAGGTAAAGTCCCCCCTTATCTCAGCTCACTGGTCACCATAGCATCACCCACCTGTAGCACTCGCTCCAGCAGGTATATCTCTCTGGTCACCCCCAAAACCAATTCTTTCTTTGGCTACCTCTCCTTCCAGTTCTCTGCTGCCAATGACTGGAACGAACTACAAAAATCTCTGAAGCTGGAAACACGTATCTCCCTCACTAGCTTTAAGCACCAGCTGTCAGAGCAGCTCACAGATTACTGCACCTGTACATAGCCCACTAATAATTTAGCCCAAACAACTAACTCTTTCCCTACTGTATTTATTTTATTTATTTATTTTGCTCCTTTGCACCCCATTGTTTTTATTTCTACTTTGCACATTCTTCTACTGCAAATCTACCATTCCAGTGTTTTACTTATATTGTATTTACTTTGCCAGCATGGCCTTTTTTTGCCTTTACCTCACTTATCTCACCTCACTTGCTCACATTGTATATAGACTTGTTTATACTGTATTATTGACTGTGTGTTTGTTTTACTCCATGTGTAACTCTGTGTCGTTGTATGTGTTGAACTGCTTTGCTTTCTCTTGGCCAGGTCGCAATTGTAAATGAGAACTTGTTCTCAACTTGCCTACCTGGTTAAATAAAGGTGAAATAATAAATACAAATAAAATTAAAATAATGTGATTACGGTTGTTTGTTATCAAGAGTCTTTCCTGGACAGGTCACATGGTAAAACAAAACAAAATTGTTCCTGATTAGAATCCACCAATGCCAAATAACCAGTCTGACAGACTCAGAGTATCCCTTATAGAGTACCCTATCTGAAAGACTCAGGGTTTCCATTATAGAGTACCCTGTCTGACAGACTCAGAGTATCCATTATAGAGTACCCTATCTGAAAGACTCAGGGTTTCCATTATAGAGTACCCTGTCTGACAGACTCAGAGTATCCATTATAGAGTACCCTATCTGAAAGACTCAGGGTTTCCATTATAGAGTACCCTGTCTGACAGACTCAGAGTATCCATTATAGAGTACCCTATCTGAAAGACTCAGGGTTTCCATTATAGAGTACCCTGTCTGACAGACTCAGAGTATCCATTATAGAGTACCCTATCTGAAAGACTCAGGGTTTCCATTATAGAGTACCCTGTCTGACAGACTCAGAGTATCCATTATAGAGTACCCTATCTGAAAGACTCAGGGTTTCCATTATAGAGTACCCTGTCTGACAGACTCAGAGTATCCATTATAGAGTACCCTATCTGAAAGACTCAGGGTTTCCATTATAGAGTACCCTGTCTGACAGACTCAGAGTATCCATTATAGAGTACCCTATCTGAAAGACTCAGGGTTTCCATTATAGAGTACCCTGTCTGACAGACTCAGAGTATCCATTATAGAGTACCCTGTCTGACAGACTCAGAGTATCCATTATAGAGTACCCTGTCTGACAGACTCAGGGTTTCCATTATAGAGTACCCTGTCTGACAGACTCTGAGTATCCATTATACACCTGTGTAACACTCCATCCACTTCCTTTGACACTCAGAGACTTTGCAACCGTAACCTAACCTCTGGGAACAGAGAGTCAAGGGAACACTACATCAGTCTTGTGTTCCAGAATCAATTTAAACTGCTGCCTGCACACCACGCGCACAACACCTTCTCAAAATTGGAAGCATTAACCTGTGAGGAGATTCTACCTGGTACAGCTCCCAGAACCATTATGTGGGTTTATTCAACCGTAAGAAAATGGTTACTGCATAAATACTGTAATGTGGGCTGGAGGGAGTGAGATCCATCGTTACAATGCCAGAACATCCCAATCTGTATTTGTCTATCATTAAAATAATACTTTACTGCACCTTAGGATTCTCAAAAGGGAGTCAAAAAAGCTAAGACAACGGACATGGTTTTTAAGACAAGAAGATGCAAGATGCAAAAAGATACTTCTAGAAGGATGCAAGACCAAGCCACCAAAAAAACTGTTTTTGTGTGTATTTTATTCTTACAGTGACTGCCACAAATATCAGCGCAAACAATTCCTTAAGAAAAGTAATTTCACCATGTAAAATGTTTTAAAGTTTTTATTGGCTGGACAGTAGAACAAAACACAAACGTAATAATAACGAGGCTGCAGATTTCAGTAATTCATTGACCTTCAGTTGAATAGCAGAAACTATACATTTCTGGAAGGGTAAAAAACTTTGTAAACATCACTGTACAAATGGAGATTCATCATCTGTCTTTGAACAAGAAAGAGTGGCTCCCTCAAATACATTAACATCAGAAAGAGCAAGGATAGCATCAAAATGATGGTGGTGGTGATGATAATGATGGTGGTGGTGGTGGTGGTGATGATGATGATGATGGTGGTGGTGGTGGTGATGATAATGATGGCGGTGGTGATGATGATAATGATTCTGGTGGTGGTGGTGGTGGTAATCATCATGGTAGTGATGATAATGGTGATGATGATGATGATAATGGTGATCATCATGGTGGTGATGATAAAGGTGGTGATGATGATAATGGTGATGGTGGTGGTGATGATAATGATGGTGGTGGTGATGATAATGATGGTGGTGGTGATGATGATGATAATGGTGGTGATGATGATGATGATAATGGTGATCATCATGGTGGTGATGATGATAATGGTGGTGATGAGGAGGAGGAGGATTTTTGTGCTGCAGAAATGCAGAATAGGCATATCAAACAATGAACATGCATGCATTTGATTTAATAGTTTACAGAGGCATCTGTTTTGGACAGAACATTCAAAATGACTTTCACAGAATATCAGTAGACAAGGTGGAGAAGATTTTCAGACATTCAAATTTATAAAAGAAACTAACAAGAAAAGAAAAGAGACTGAGATTTAAATAAGAAAAAGCAGAAAATCACATTTTTGTCAAGATGGAATTCGAAGTGTCTATTTTTCTTAAACGTCAATAAAAATGAACATTCAATCATCTTCTGAATCATTGTCTTCAAATTGTACTTCTTTGTACTTTAACAGTCAGACAAAGAAATGGGTACTGTAGGTATTCTACTTAAGTGATAATGCCAGAGAAACCGGTGTTTGGAGGATATATTGGCACAGGTGTTGTTAGGCCCGAGGGGAAGTCGAGGCCCAGCAAACCATGCCAATATATCCTCCAAACACTGGCTTTGAGGGCATTATCACTTTTATACAACAGGTTACCAACATGTTGAAATACTGATTGACATATTTTAATTAAAAACATTTATTTTATTTTTTATTTTATCCCCTTTTCGTGGTATCCAATTGTTAGTAAATACTATCTTGTCTCATCGCTACAACTCCCGTACGGTCTCAGGAGAAACGAAGGTCGAAAGCCATGCATCCTCCGAAACACAACCCAACCAAGCCGCACTGCTTCTTAACACAGCGCGCCTCCAACTCGGAAGCCAGCCGCACCAATGTGTCGGAGGAAACACCGTGCACCTGACTACCTTCGTTAGCGCCCGGCCTGCCACAGGAGTCGCTGGTGCACGATGAGACAAGGATATCCCTACCGGCCAAACCCTCCCTAACCCGGACGACGCTAGGCCAATTGTGCGTAGCCCCACGGACCTCCCGGTCGCGGCCGGCTGCGACAGAGACTCTGGTGGCACAGCTAGCGCTGCAGTGCCCTAGACCACTGCACCACACGGGAGGCCCTAAAAACGTTATCTATTCATACTATTTCATCATTCCATAAGAGAGTTCCGAAACAAGTCTAGGGTTGCTACCCAAGCCGGCTGGTCGTTCGTTCTGTTGGTTCGGGTATCTACAGTATGTACACGACCCAGTTATTCAGTCTCGTTGTTCTGTATCTACGGACGCGACCCAGTCGTTCATTCTAAACGTTCCATTGTCATACTGGCTGGCAACGTTCTAATCCCTTGCTTGCTAGCTGACCAACCATGGTTAACCTACAGTCACATCAAACAGTGCACACAGAATAACAACAGTAGCTGCATTTGTTTAAGCTGTTTTCTAGTGACAGTTATTTGGATATTGTTATTTGGATACACTCACAATAACATCGGCTAACCATGTGTATGTGACCACTAAAATTTGATTTGACAGCTGGAGATCGAATTTGAATATTGAAACAAGGTTTAAAATGTTGGAGAATCCGACAGCAAGGTTTATACAAATACAAATCTGTTGAAAACTAAATGTTAGTGTAAAAGAAATGTGGGATCATGTCCAGAGGTTTTTTTATTGTGGAGATACAGTTTATAACTTCCCTGCCTGGGCTGATGAGACAGTGGATTGCGCAGTCAGATGGAACAGGCCAAGTTAATGTCATAGGTTTAGCCGGTGGTAACTTGTGGAATAGACACCGGTTGGAATGCGCTTTTAACCAATCAGCATTCAGGATCAGACCAACCCATTGTATAAAGTTCAATATACACTCTGGGCTCTATTTCCTACTGTCCCCTAAGGAGGTGCAAGTATCAAACATGTTCGTTTGCAATTTCCTCGTTGTAAAAACTCCAGGGTTGGTAATTTACCTGTCTAACATCAGCTCGCTTGTGCTGAGGTGTGGAAATATTTTAGGTGTGTACTGAAAAACGTGCGCCAATATGCCAATTTTAGTGCTCAACTAGAGAGAGATATTTAAGACCGGCAAAAACTGGTCATAGTGTAATGTGATTGGTTATGGCTTTGATTTTGTAGCCTTATTGATTCATCACCAATGTTTTATTAAAATATCATGAGCAGCAAAACAAACAGACAGCAAAACAGTCAACGAAATCCCCCTTTAATATTGGACATTATTTTTGTCCAGCTTCTGTGAAAAGTCTGGACTCATGTGCGATACCCATTGCATGAAAGGTGTCAGTAACAGTAGGAAGCCTGTTTAGGGATTTTTTTTTTTTTAACTGCATATTGTTTTTCCTTTTGTCAAAAAACCGCATACTCCACTTTCCTCTGTTGGACCTAATTGTCAAATTGCGGGAATTCCGATCGCTGTCCTTAGTGCTGAATCCACTTGCAGCTCAGGCTGTTTGCATGTTCGTTTTACCTTTCATGTAGTAAAGTCATTAACAGGCCATATCAATGGCGATTGTAGGCTGATCTTATTGTGTTTGGGCATTGTCCAAGTCTCGAACATGCAGTGCATTTTTTAAATGTTAATGCAATGTGTGTAGACAAATATTTCTGTTGAAGCCAATCAAAAAAACTAGATAGGCATAGTTACAACAACAAAAATGTAGCCAATTGTAGGGTTACCGTACATTGTAAAGGGGTTACGGTGAATGACAGTAGTTTACAGGCAGGTAAAATTATATATTTTATATTACAGTACACCTACTGTGTCACGTTCGTCGTAACGATGAGACCAAGGCGCAGCGTGATAAGAATACATTCTTCTTTAATTAACGAAGAACACTTATCCAAACTAACACCACGAACGTGCCGACATGACCCTACACATAAACAATAACCCACAAAACCAAAATGGAAAAATGGCAACCCAAATAGGATCCCCAGTCAGAGACAACGATAAACAGCTGTCCCTGATTGGGAACCAATTCAGGCCACCATAGACCTACATTACCTAGACAATACAAAAACCCCATAGATATACAAAAACCCATAGACAAGTCAAAAACACACATACCACCCTCGTCACACCCTGACCTAACCAAAATAATAAAGAAAACAAAGATAACTAAGGTCAGGGCGTGACATACTGTAACATAAATACGGAATCAAAGCAAGTAATGTGTAATGACACACAGTACAATACCTAAAAGGGACTATATTATACTGTTAAAAATATAAAAATGAAAACACGCTACCATAGTTGGAGTGAATGAGTGAAATTCATTGATGGGAGCGTTTTGTATTTCACAGTATTTTACCGTAATTACAAGGGATTGTTGCAAGCAGGTTGTTTGCTAGGTAAATGTTTACACATCATACAGGTATATTCATGAATTTTTGGTGTTTTACATCCCTTGCACTACTAGAGGACTTAACAAAGGCTTCCAAACTGCCTTCGACTACAGGGAAAAACAGACCAGAAGGGCATGGCTAAATGCTCAACCGTTTAAGGTTGACTGGTTGCCACTCCAATCTGTCCCCTTTAAAAGTTAATGGGGCACTAAAAATACGAGTCAAATTGGTACAGCATTCTTACCCATGGGTACAACAAATACAGCCTCTTACAAGGCATGTTGCAAAATATGTTAAAGAGCCAGAATCAACAATACCATGCACCCAGTAGAGGTCAAAAAGTTTTTGACTCTCCAAATATATGGTATGGTACTGTTTTCTGTGGGGTGGAATTACAGTACCACTCGAAATACAGCAATTATTTGCCCTGCCCACAACATTTTCCCACAATGCACTATAATTTACAATATGCTGCAGTAAAATATTTCAGAGTGTTTTACTGTTGACAATACCCCCAAATTACTGTATAATTTACAGTTTTTCCATTACAGTGTATGTTTGGCATTTCCATGTCCAGAATGCAATTTACAGTAGGCCTAGCCCCTATATCAGTGCTAATGCTATAGCCTATGTTTAACCATGCATTTCCATATTGAAGCAATGCAATTAGAATCATGTTGACTGCAAATATGTTCAACATTTTTAGCAAATATTGGGTGGGCTAATTCATGAACTAGACTATAACCGACTAATATTCTAATTGGAGTTGATGACAACGCAATACATAAAAGACTTGAAGCAACCATGTATTTAGCTGTGGAGCACGTTCTGATTGGCCAGTGTAAGCCTCCACACACACACACAACTTGTTCATTCATCAAAACCCAGCCCTTTCACTCCACTGCCAGCTACTGCTCCCATAATTCCCACTGTGAAAACAGCTAAAATATTTCCAACACACCCCCGAACCTATAACACTACTGCCAGCACTAAAGAGCCCTTGGCCTTAGGCAAAAAAGGGATATCTTGATTCTGACCCGACCCTGACCCGATCCTATTTAGAAATAGCTTATTTTTATTGTACTGTAAGTTTGGAATAAGTCAATAAATATGTCGAAGGGTTATGATTACTTTCTGAAGGCACTGTATTTTAATGTTCTTAGAACAATATGGACCGCAAACATGTTCAACATATTAGCAAATATGGGATGGGCCAAGATTTTGTTATTTTGATTCTGTAGGCTATTTATAATGGACTAACATTAGAATTGGAGTTGATAATAAAAGACTGTAAATACACAACTTGATGCAATCACATATTTAGCCATGGAGCATATTCTGATTGGCCAGTGAAGGGCCAAGCCTTGACACACCTACAACTTATCTATTCATCAAAACCCAGCCCTTTCACACCACCGCCAGCCACCGTGCCCATAATTCCCGCTGTGAAAATGCCAAATTGATTTCTGACACACTGACACACGTATAGCACTACTGCCAGCGCAAAGATTTACCATTGCGTTAGGTTTGTTAAAATAGAGCCCTCTGAGAAAAAAAGGTTCTATCTGGAACCAATAAAGGACAGCTGAAGAGCCCCTTTACGAAACATTTCTTGAGATCCCACTGCTCTGGCATCATAATCAGGTTATTGTTGAATTTTTTTACAGGCCTGGATGATTAAATCATGGGATTATGTTGGTGTGGAAGTAGATCAAAGCAGGCCTCAGTCAGCATGTAGCCTATGCATGAACCAATTATGTGTTATTTTGAGGCCTCTATACAAACATACAAAAATAAGACCTCTTCATCTCTCTATTGGGATTTGGGGGGGTGTCATCATCCCATTCTTAGCATCATAAATGTATCTCTCTGTGGCAGATTGGGTCAATTTCATTTGTATGTCTCTACTAAAAGCCGCTTTCCACGATGACGTGGCGAGGCGGTGGGACTCGTGTTTGTGGAGAGGTTGTCAGGCTTTACTGACTTGCGTGAGGGAATGAAGTGTGCTGGTGGACATAGAACCATGTAGAGCTCTCTCTTTCTCTTTCCCTCTCCTCTCCTCTCCTCTCCTCTCGATCATGAGCTGATCTCTCTCTTGAAGTCCTGTTTCTCTTACCAGGCTTTGGTTACAGTAGTGCATTTGGGAGGCTCATGGGAAAATTCAAGCGTAACAGGACAGAAAGGCATTGTGTGTGTCCACTGACCATAATTGCCTCTCAGAACACTGTCATGGAACCTCAGAACACAACCTCTGTACAGAGAGAGGAGAAGGAGGAAGAGGAGTAGGAGGAAGAGGATAAGGAGGAAGGGGAGAAGGAGGAGAGGAGGAGGAGGAGGAGAAGGAGGAGAGGAAAAGTAGGAGAGGAGTAGGAGGAAGAAGAGTAGGAGGAGAGAAGGAGGAGGAAGAGGATAAGGAGGAGAGGAGAAGGAAGAGAAGGAGGAGTAGGAGGAGGAGGAGGAGAAGGAGGAAGAGGAGTAGGAGGAAGAGGAGTAGGAGAGGAGCATGTTGTCAATGCTTTTTTAAGTGCAGTAAATTAGAGAAGAGGGAGGTTGAATATTTAATTTCCAACTCAACTAGTGGATCAGAAATGGTGCTTGTGATCAGATCCTCTCCCTTCAACACCTGCTAAGTTATTTAGTCAAATCTGCTCTAACGGAAATTATCAGTGAATGACATGAGCTGTAACAGACTCATAAGTCCGAACCACAGCATTTCAAAGATGCTCAGCCCCGTACGCAAAGCTTTCTGGAGTGCATCCTAATGCTCCACATGGATTTCTGGACTGTGTCCCAAATGGAACTCTATTCCTTAGGTACACTACTCCCTATATATTGCACTGGTAAGTAGGGTTTGTTTGCACTATATAGGGAGTAGTGTGACGTTTGGGACGCGACCTTGGTGTCTTTGTATCCATAACCCATCGAGGGGAAAAAAGTTTTATTTGGTAAGGCAGATGAGGAAAAAAGCTTTTATTTGGTAAGGGATAAAAAAAAAGTATACCTGGGAGAAATGAAATAGTTGAATGTGAAAATGAGAGATGAGTGGTTAAGAGAGTATTTGGCATTTCGTCTGCAGCAGCAACACATTTTCTGCATAGCTGATCACGAACACACACACACCAACAGTATAAATACACACACAAATTACACACAAACCTAGAGTACAAACACACACATTACACACACACCTACAGTATAAACACACACACACATTACACACACACCTACAGTATAAACACACACATTCATTACACACACACCTACAGTATAAACACACACACACATTACACACACCTACACAAATACACATAGACAAATGCACGCCATAGGAGGCTGGTGGGAGGAGCTAGAGGAGGACGGGCTCATTGTAATGGCTGGAATAGCATTCATGGAACGGAGTCAAGGTTTTTATCGGTTTCATTTGTTTGATACCGTTCCATTAATTCCATTCCAGACATTAAAATGAGCCCGTCCTCCTCTAGCTCCTCCCACCAGGCTCCACCGATGCACGCATACGCACACACAGACACACATGCGTGCACCACATGTGTCATGGCCATAGGGGGCGCAGGGGCAGGTGCCCCCTCTTATTTGTCCTGTTAAAAAAAAATCTGTTTTGTTTTGTTCTGTTTGTTTCTCTGTAATACTGCTAGCTACCTAGCAATTGTATGAAGTTGGCTTTAGCCCAGATAGGTTCCCAATCTACCAACTTCATAACTATCTACCGTTCCATTTCAGAATATCAATCAAGTTAGAGTAGCTAGCTTGTCTAATTATCTTAGCGGTGTGCCTGCTGGCAAGGTTGATATTTAGAAAAACAGGCAATAACTATGTACTGAATAAGACTCATATTCCTTTCAATCTTTTACCCAGATTTGAGCAAAGATGCAGAGAAGCATATTTTGTTCCTTTAAAAAAAGAACCATCAGTCAGGAGGATAAAGAGTTATGCTTAGACATGCAGAAAAATAAACCTAATTTTGACATAGAATTAAGCATAATGATTATGGCTCTATTGCAGGAGTAAGGTGTTTAGGGTGTTTGAAAAATTCTCAAACTTCTAGATGGGGGGCCTAGCCCCTCTCCGGACCATCCTCCAGCCATAATCACGTACTTTGTGCCCCCTCAGATTTGGGGGGTGCATGACGCCCCAGGCGACCACTAACAACATACACCAAAAGTAGACAATATCCAACACATAATTCATCCCAATTAGCAGTATCTCCCCACTTTCATTCTCTAATCATCTCTCCAAACATGACAGGAATAACTCATGTGGAAAATCTCAAACAGACAGCTTGTTGATATGATGACCATCTGTAGAGCATATCTTATTGCTCTTGCTGCTGGTGATTCTCTGATCCACCTCTACGCAGACGACACCATTCTGTATACTTCTGGCCCCTCTTTGGACACTGTGTTAATTAACTAACCTCCAGACGAGCTTCAATGCCATACAACTCTCCTTCCGTGGCCTCCAACTGCTCTTAAACGCAAGTAAAACTAAATGCATGCTATTCAATCAATCACTGCCCGCACCTGTTCGCCCGTCCAGCATCACTACTCTGGACGGCTCTGACTTAGAATACGTGGACAACTACAAATACCTGGGTGCCTGGTTAGATTGTAAACTCTCCTTCCAGACTCACATTAAGCATCTCCAATCCAAAATTAAATCTAGAATTGGCTTCCTATATCGCAACAAAGCATCCTTCACTCATGCTGCCAAACATACCCTCGTAAAACTGACCATCCTACCGATCCTCGACTTCGGTGATGTCATCTATAAAATAGCCTCCAACAATCTACTCAACAAACTGGATGCAGTCTATCACAGTGCCATTCATTTTTTCACCAAAGCCCCATATACTACCCACCATTGCGACCTGTACGCTCTCGTTGGATGGCCCTCGCTTCATACTCGTCGCCAAACCCACTGGCTACAGGTTATCTACAAGTCTCTGCTAGGTAAAGCCCCGCCTTATCTCAGCTCACTGGTCACCATAGCAGCACCCACTCATAGCACGCGCTCCAGCAGGTATATCTCACTGGTCTCCCCCAAAGCCAATTCCTCCTTTGGTCGTCTTTCCTTCCAGTTCTCTGCTGCCCATGACTGGAACGAATTGCAAAAATCTCTGAAGCTGGAGACTCACATCTTCCTCACTAGCTTTAAGCACCAGCTGTCAGAGCAGCTTACAGATCACTGCACCTGTTCATAGCCCATCTGTAAACAGCCCATCTATCTACCTACCTACAATACCCCATAATTACAAAGTGAAAACATTTGTTTTTTTAATGTTTGCAAATGTATTAAAAAAAAACATAAACAGAAATACCTTTTTACATAAGTATTCGGACACCTTGCTATGAGACTCGAAATTGAGCTCAGGTGCATCCTGTTTCCACTGATCATCCTTGATATGTTTCAAGTGGACTCCAACTTTATTGGAGTCCACTTGTGGTATATTCAATTGATTGGACATGATTTGGAAAGGCACACACCTTTCTATATAAGGTCCCACATTTGACAGTGTATGTCACAGCACAGTGCATGTGTCGATGCACAGATCTGAGGAAGGGTACCAAAAAATGTCCACAGCTTTGAAGTTCCCCAAGAAAACAGTGGGCTCCATCTTTCTTAAATGTAAGAAGTTTGGAACCACCAAGACTCTTCCTAGAGCTGGCCGCCCGGGCAAACTGAGCAATCGTGGGAGAAGGGCCTTGGACAGCTAGGTGACCAAGACCCCAATGGTCACTATGACAGAGCTTCCTCTGTGGAGATGGGAGAACCTTCCTGAAGGACAACCATCTCTGCAGCACTCTCTGCAGCACTCCACCAATCAGGCCTTTATGGTAGAGTGGCCAGACGGAAGCCACTCCTCAGTAAAAGGCATGCTTGGAGTTAGTCAAAAGGCACCTAAAGGACTCTCAAACCATGAGAAACAAGATTCTCTGTTCTGCTGAAACCAAGGTTAGACTTTTTTTCCTGAATGTCAAGCGTCACGTCTAGAGGAAACCTGGCACCATCCCTACAGTGAACCATGGTGGTGGCAGCATCATGCTGTGGGGATGTTTTTCAGGGGCAGGGACTGGGAGACTAGTTAGGATCGAGGCAAAGATTAACTGAGCAAAGTACAGAGAGATCCTTAATGAAAACCTGCTCCAAGGCGGTCAGGACCTCCGACTGGGGCGAAGGTTTAAGTTCCCACAGGAAAATAACCTTAAGCACACAGCCAAGACAATGCAGGAGTGGCTTCGGGACAAGTCTCTGAATATCCTTGAGTGGCCCAGCCAAAGCCTGGACCGATCAAACATCTCTGGAGAGACCTGAAAATAGTTGTGCAGCGACGCTCCCCATCCAACATGACAGAGCTTGAGAGGATCTGCAGAGAAGAATGGGAGAAACTCCCCAAATACAGGTGTGCCAAGCTTGTAGTGTCATACCCAAAGAGACTCAATGCTGTAATCGGTGCCAAAGGTACTTCAACAAAGTACTGAGTAAAGGGTCTGAATACATGTGATATTTCAGTTTAACTTTTTTTTAAATGATCAAAAATCAAAAATAAACAGTTTTTGATTTTTCATTATGGGGTATTGTGTGTAGATTGATGAGGGGGGGAAAACTATTGAATTCATTTTAGAATTAGTCCGTAACGTGACAAAGTGGAATTGTCAAGGGGTTTGAATACTTTCTGAAGGCACTGTAGGCTTTGGGGTGGGGAAGCTGAAGGGTGTGAGAGATGGAGCTGGGGACAAGAGGAAGTGATGGAGCAGAAGTGGAGGGAGCTGGGGACAAGAGGAAGTGATGGAGCAGAAGTGGAGGGAGCTGGGGACAAGAGGAAGTGATGGAGAAGAAGTGGAGGGAGCTGGGGACAAGAGGAAGTGATGGAGAAGAAGTGGAGGGAGCTGGGGACAAGCTTCACCACGCAACAACACAGTCCCATGGTTAATTAAGTTACAGCCTGGAGCAGGAAGGGAAAGGAACAACCAACATTAAGTCAGAGAGTGATCTTCCTTAAGCCTCGCAATGCCCTCAGGAACAACCAGACGAAATAGAGACAATTATATCCAAACACGTACAGAAACACTCTAATGCACAAACACAAATTCCCTCTTGGACAACATGACGGGCATAATTACAAAATTAGAAAAATACAACTTTTGATAAATCATTTAAATCTGGAAAGGTTATTTTCAATTGTATTTACAGTATCTATCATCCAACTGTTTAATGTGCACCTCCATCTCCCTGATACAAGTTGAGATCAGACGAACAGCATGACTCTGTTTAATGTGCACCTCATCTCCCTGATACAAGTTGAGATCAGACTAACAACAGCATGACACTGTTTGACATCTATAGGAGACCTACTGAACAATAGGCCTTGGCTATTCTGAGTGGCTCACTGGAAGTGTAGCAGAACTTTATTATTTTAGTTGGCAGATGGACAGACATGGGGACTGTAGCAGAACGGTATTATTTTAGTTGGCAGATGGACAGACATGGGGACTGTAGCAGAACTGTATTATTTTAGTTGGCAGATGGACAGACATGGGGACTGTAGCAGAACTGTATTCTTTTAGTTGGCAGATGGACAGACATGGGGACTGTAGCAGAACTGTATTCTTTTAGTTGGCAGATGGACAGACATGGGGACTGTAGCAGAACTGTATTCTTTTAGTTGGCAGATGGACAGACATGGGGACTGTAGCAGAACGGTATTATTTTAGCTGGCAGATGGACAGACATGGGGACTGTAGCAGAACTGTATTCTTTTAGTTGGCAGATGGACAGACATGGGGACTGTAGCAGAACTGTATTCTTTTAGCTGGCAGATGGACAGACATGGGGACTGTAGCAGAACTGTATTATTTTAGCTGGCAGATGGACAGACATGGGGACTGTAGCAGAACTGTATTCTTTTAGTTGGCAGATGGACAGACATGGGGACTGTAGCAGAACTGTATTCTTTTAGCTGGCAGATGGACAGACATGGGGACTGTAGCAGAACTGTATTATTTTAGTTGGCAGATGGACAGACATGGGGACTGTAGCAGAACTGTACTATTTTAGTTGGCAGATGGACAGACGTGGGGACTGTAGCAGAACTGTATTCTTTTAGCTGGCAGATGGACAGACATGGGGACTGTAGCAGAACTGTATTATTTTAGTTGGCAGATGGACAGACGTGGGGACTGTAGCAGAACTGTATTCTTTTAGCTGGCAGATGGACAGACATGGGGACTGTAGCAGAACTGTATTATTTTAGCTGGCAGATGGACAGACTGTAGCAGAACTGTACTATTTTAGTTGGCAGATGGACAGACATGGGGACTGTAGCAGAACTGTATTCTTTTAGTTGGCAGATGGACAGACATGGGGACTGTAGCAGAACTGTATTATTTTAGCTGGCAGATGGACAGACTGTAGCAGAACTGTACCATTTTAGTTGGCAGATGGACAGACATGGGGACTGTAGCAGAACTGTACTATTTTAGTTGGCAGATGGACAGACATGGGGACTGTAGCAGAACTGTATTCTTTTAGCTGGCAGATGGACAGACATGGGGACTGTAGCAGAACTGTATTATTTTAGTTGGCAGATGGACAGACATGGGGACTGTAGCAGAACTGTATTCTTTTAGTTGGCAGATGGACAGACATGGGGACTGTAGCAGAACTGTATTCTTTTAGCTGGCAGATGGACAGACATGGGGACTGTAGCAGAACTGTATTATTTTAGCTGGCAGATGGACAGACATGGGGACTGTAGCAGAACTGTATTCTTTTAGTTGGCAGATGGACAGACATGGGGACTGTAGCAGAACTGTATTATTTTAGCTGGCAGATGGACAGACATGGGGACTGTAGCAGAACTGTATTCTTTTAGTTGGCAGATGGACAGACATGGGGACTGTAGCAGAACTGTATTATTTTAGCTGGCAGATGGACAGACATGGGGACTGTAGCAGAACTGTATTATTTTAGTTGGCAGATGGACAGACTGTAGCAGAACTGTACTATTTTAGTTGGCAGATGGACAGACATGGGGACTGTAGCAGAACTGTATTATTTTAGTTGGCAGATGGACAGACATGGGGAATGTAGCAGAACTGTATTCTTTTAGCTGGCAGATGGACAGACATGGGGACTGTAGCAGAACTGTATTCTTTTAGTTGGCAGATGGACAGACATGGGGACTGTAGCAGAACTGTATTATTTTAGTTGGCAGATGGACAGACATGGGGACTGTAGCAGAACTGTATTATTTTATCTGGCAGATGGACAGACATGGGGACTGTAGCAGAACTGTATTATTTTAGTTGGCAGATGGACAGACTGTAGCAGAACTGTACTATTTTAGTTGGCAGATGGACAGACATGGGGACTGTAGCAGAACTGTATTATTTTAGCTGGCAGATGGACAGACATGGGGACTGTAGCAGAACTGTATTATTTTAGTTGGCAGATGGACAGACTGTAGCAGAACTGTATTATTTTAGCTGGCAGATGGACAGACATGGGGACTGTAGCAGAACTGTATTATTTTAGTTGGCAGATGGTCAGCCTGTAGCAGAACTGTACTATTTTAGTTGGCAGATGGACAGACATGTGGACTGTAGCAGAACTGTATTATTTTAGTTGGCAGATGGACAGACATGGGGACTGTAGCAGAACTGTACTATTTTAGTTGGCAGATGGACAGACATGGGGACTGTAGCAGAACTGTATTATTTTAGCTGGCAGATGGACAGACATGGGGACTGTAGCAGAACTGTATTATTTTAGCTGGCAGATGGACAGACATGGGGACTGTAGCAGAACTGTACTATTTTAGTTGGCAGATGGACAGACATGGGGACTGTAGCAGAACTGTATTATTTTAGTTGGCAGATGGACAGACATGGGGACTGTAGCAGAACTGTATTATTTTAGCTGGCAGATGGACAGACTGTAGCAGAACTGTACTATTTTAGTTGGCAGATGGACAGACATGGGGACTGTAGCAGAACTGTATTATTTTAGTTGGCAGATGGACAGACATGGGGACTGTAGCAGAACTGTATTATTTTAGCTGGCAGATGGACAGACATGGGGACTGTAGCAGAACTGTATTCTTTTAGTTGGCAGATGGACAGACATGGGGACTGTAGCAGAACTGTATTCTTTTAGCTGGCAGATGGACAGACATGGGGACTGTAGCAGAACTGTATTATTTTAGTTGGCAGATGGACAGACATGGGGACTGTAGCAGAACTGTACTATTTTAGTTGGCAGATGGACAGACATGGGGACTGTAGCAGAACTGTATTATTTTAGCTGGCAGATGGACACACATGGGGACTGTAGCAGAACTGTATTATTTTAGTTGGCAGATGGACAGACATGGGGACTGTAGCAGAACTGTATTCTTTTAGCTGGCAGATGGACAGACATGGGGACTGTAGCAGAACTGTATTATTTTAGCTGGCAGATGGACAGACTGTAGCAGAACTGTACTATTTTAGTTGGCAGATGGACAGACATGGGGACTGTAGCAGAACTGTATTATTTTAGCTGGCAGATGGACAGACATGGGGACTGTAGCAGAACTGTATTATTTTAGTTGGCAGATGGACAGACTGTAGCAGAACTGTATTATTTTAGCTGGCAGATGGACAGACATGGGGACTGTAGCAGAACTGTATTATTTTAGTTGGCAGATGGACAGCCTGTAGCAGAACTGTACTATTTTAGTTGGCAGATGGACAGACATGGGGACTGTAGCAGAACTGTATTATTTTAGTTGGCAGATGGACAGACATGGGGACTGTAGCAGAACTGTACTATTTTAGTTGGCAGATGGACAGACATGGGGACTGTAGCAGAACTGTATTATTTTAGCTGGCAGATGGACAGACATGGGGACTGTAGCAGAACTGTATTATTTTAGCTGGCAGATGGACAGACATGGGGACTGTAGCAGAACTGTACTATTTTAGTTGGCAGATGGACAGACATGGGGACTGTAGCAGAACTGTATTATTTTAGTTGGCAGATGGACAGACATGGGGACTGTAGCAGAACTGTATTATTTTAGCTGGCAGATGGACAGACTGTAGCAGAACTGTACTATTTTAGTTGGCAGATGGACAGACATGGGGACTGTAGCAGAACTGTATTATTTTAGTTGGCAGATGGACAGACATGGGGACTGTAGCAGAACTGTATTATTTTAGCTGGCAGATGGACAGACATGGGGACTGTAGCAGAACTGTATTCTTTTAGCTGGCAGATGGACAGACATGGGGACTGTAGCAGAACTGTATTATTTTAGTTGGCAGATGGACAGACATGGGGACTGTAGCAGAACTGTATTATTTTAGTTGGCAGATGGACAGACATAGGGACTGTAGCAGAACTGTATTATTTTAGTTGGCAGATGGACAGACATGGGGACTGTAGCAGAACTGTATTCTTTTAGCTGGCAGATGGACAGACATGGGGACTGTAGCAGAACTGTATTATTTTAGCTGGCAGATGGACAGACTGTAGCAGAACTGTACTATTTTAGTTGGCAGATGGACAGACATGGGGACTGTAGCAGAACTGTATTCTTTTAGTTGGCAGATGGACAGACATGGGGACTGTAGCAGAACTGTATTCTTTTAGTTGGCAGATGGACAGACATGGGGACTGTAGCAGAACTGTATTATTTTAGCTGGCAGATGGACAGACATGGGGACTGTAGCAGAACTGTATTATTTTAGCTGGCAGATGGACACACATGGGGACTGTAGCAGAACTGTATTATTTTAGTTGGCAGATGGACAGACATGGGGACTGTAGCAGAACTGTATTCTTTTAGTTGGCAGATGGACAGACATAGGGACTGTAGCAGAACTGTATTATTTTAGCTGGCAGATGGACAGACTGTAGCAGAACTGTACTATTTTAGTTGGCAGATGGACAGACATGGGGACTGTAGCAGAACTGTATTCTTTTAGTTGGCAGATGGACAGACATGGGGACTGTAGCAGAACTGTATTATTTTAGCTGGCAGATGGACAGACTGTAGCAGAACTGTACCATTTTAGTTGGCAGATGGACAGACATGGGGACTGTAGCAGAACTGTACTATTTTAGTTGGCAGATGGACAGACATGGGGACTGTAGCAGAACTGTATTCTTTTAGCTGGCAGATGGACAGACATGGGGACTGTAGCAGAACTGTATTATTTTAGTTGGCAGATGGACAGACATGGGGACTGTAGCAGAACTGTATTATTTTAGTTGGCAGATGGACAGACATGGGGACTGTAGCAGAACTGTATTCTTTTAGCTGGCAGATGGACAGACATGGGGACTGTAGCAGAACTGTATTATTTTAGCTGGCAGATGGACAGACATGGGGACTGTAGCAGAACTGTATTCTTTTAGTTGGCAGATGGACAGACATGGGGACTGTAGCAGAACTGTATTCTTTTAGCTGGCAGATGGACAGACATGGGGACTGTAGCAGAACTGTATTCTTTTAGTTGGCAGATGGACAGACATGGGGACTGTAGCAGAACTGTATTATTTTAGCTGGCAGATGGACAGACATGGGGACTGTAGCAGAACTGTATTATTTTAGTTGGCAGATGGACAGACTGTAGCAGAACTGTACTATTTTAGTTGGCAGATGGACAGACATGGGGACTGTAGCAGAACTGTATTATTTTAGTTGGCAGATGGACAGACATGGGGAATGTAGCAGAACTGTATTCTTTTAGCTGGCAGATGGACAGACATGGGGACTGTAGCAGAACTGTATTCTTTTAGTTGGCAGATGGACAGACATGGGGACTGTAGCAGAACTGTATTATTTTATCTGGCAGATGGACAGACATGGTGACTGTAGCAGAACTGTATTATTTTAGTTGGCAGATGGACAGACTGTAGCAGAACTGTACTATTTTAGTTGGCAGATGGACAGACATGGGGACTGTAGCAGAACTGTATTCTTTTAGCTGGCAGATGGACAGACATGGGGACTGTAGCAGAACTGTATTATTTTAGTTGGCAGATGGACAGACTGTAGCAGAACTGTACTATTTTAGTTGGCAGATGGACAGACATGGGGACTGTAGCAGAACTGTATTATTTTAGTTGGCAGATGGACAGACATGGGGAATGTAGCAGAACTGTATTCTTTTAGCTGGCAGATGGACAGACATGGGGACTGTAGCAGAACTGTATTCTTTTAGTTGGCAGATGGACAGACATGGGGACTGTAGCAGAACTGTATTATTTTAGTTGGCAGATGGACAGACATGGGGACTGTAGCAGAACTGTATTATTTTATCTGGCAGATGGACAGACATGGTGACTGTAGCAGAACTGTATTATTTTAGTTGGCAGATGGACAGACTGTAGCAGAACTGTACTATTTTAGTTGGCAGATGGACAGACATGGGGACTGTAGCAGAACTGTATTATTTTAGCTGGCAGATGGACAGACATGGGGACTGTAGCAGAACTGTATTATTTTAGTTGGCAGATGGACAGACTGTAGCAGAACTGTATTATTTTAGCTGGCAGATGGACAGACATGGGGACTGTAGCAGAACTGTATTATTTTAGTTGGCAGATGGACAGCCTGTAGCAGAACTGTACTATTTTAGTTGGCAGATGGACAGACATGGGGACTGTAGCAGAACTGTATTATTTTAGTTGGCAGATGGACAGACATGGGGACTGTAGCAGAACTGTACTATTTTAGTTGGCAGATGGACAGACATGGGGACTGTAGCAGAACTGTATTATTTTAGCTGGCAGATGGACAGACATGGGGACTGTAGCAGAACTGTATTATTTTAGCTGGCAGATGGACAGACATGGGGACTGTAGCAGAACTGTACTATTTTAGTTGGCAGATGGACAGACATGGGGACTGTAGCAGAACTGTATTATTTTAGTTGGCAGATGGACAGACATGGGGACTGTAGCAGAACTGTATTATTTTAGCTGGCAGATGGACAGACTGTAGCAGAACTGTACTATTTTAGTTGGCAGATGGACAGACATGGGGACTGTAGCAGAACTGTATTATTTTAGTTGGCAGATGGACAGACATGGGGACTGTAGCAGAACTGTATTATTTTAGCTGGCAGATGGACAGACATGGGGACTGTAGCAGAACTGTATTATTTTAGCTGGCAGATGGACAGACATGGGGACTGTAGCAGAACTGTATTATTTTAGTTGGCAGATGGACAGACATGGGGACTGTAGCAGAACTGTATTATTTTAGTTGGCAGATGGACTGACATGGGGACTGTAGCAGAACTGTATTATTTTAGTTGGCAGATGGACAGACATGGGGACTGTAGCAGAACTGTATTCTTTTAGCTGACAGATGGACAGACATGGGGACTGTAGCAGAACTGTATTATTTTAGCTGGCAGATGGACAGACTGTAGCAGAACTGTACTATTTTAGTTGGCAGATGGACAGACATGGGGACTGTAGCAGAACTGTATTCTTTTAGTTGGCAGATGGACAGACATGGGGACTGTAGCAGAACTGTATTATTTTAGTTGGCAGATGGACAGACATGGGGACTGTAGCAGAACTGTATTATTTTAGCTGGCAGATGGACAGACTGTAGCAGATCTGTACTATTTTAGTTGGCAGATGGACAGACATGGGGACTGTAGCAGAACTGTATTCTTTTAGTTGGCAGATGGACAGACATGGGGACTGTAGCAGAACTGTATTATTTTAGTTGGCAGATGGACAGACATGGGGACTGTAGCAGAACTGTACTATTTTAGTTGGCAGATGGACAGACATGGGGACTGTAGCAGAACTGTATTATTTTAGTTGGCAGATGGACAGACATGGGGACTGTAGCAGAACTGTATTATTTTAGTTGGCAGATGGACAGACATGGGGACTGTAGCAGAACTGTATTATTTTAGCTGGCAGATGGACAGACTGTAGCAGAACTGTACTATTTTAGTTGGCAGATGGACAGACATGGGGACTGTAGCAGAACTGTATTATTTTAGTTGGCAGATGGACAGACATGGGGACTGTAGCAGAACTGTATTATTTTAGTTGGCAGATGGACAGACATGGGGACTGTAGCAGAACTGTATTATTTTAGTTGGCAGATGGACAGACATGGGGACTGTAGCAGAACTGTATTCTTTTAGTTGGCAGATGGACAGACATGGGGACTGTAGCAGAACTGTATTATTTTAGTTGGCAGATGGACAGACATGGGGACTGTAGCAGAACTGTATTATTTTAGTTGGCAGATGGACAGACATGGGGACTGTAGCAGAACTGTATTATTTTAGTTGGCAGATGGACAGACATGGGGACTGTAGCAGAACTGTACTATTTTAGTTGGCAGATGGACAGACATGGGGACTGTAGCAGAACTGTATTATTTTAGTTGGCAGATGGACAGACATGGGGACTGTAGCAGAACTGTATTATTTTAGTTGGCAGATGGACAGACATGGGGACTGTAGCAGAACTGTACTATTTTAGTTGGCAGATGGACAGACATGGGGACTGTAGCAGAACTGTATTATTTTAGCTGGCAGATGGACAGACATGGGGACTGTAGCAGAACTGTATTATTTTAGCTGGCAGATGGACAGACATGGGGACTGTAGCAGAACTGTACTATTTTAGTTGGCAGATGGACAGACATGGGGACTGTAGCAGAACTGTATTATTTTAGTTGGCAGATGGACAGACATGGGGACTGTAGCAGAACTGTATTATTTTAGCTGGCAGATGGACAGACTGTAGCAGAACTGTACTATTTTAGTTGGCAGATGGACAGACATGGGGACTGTAGCAGAACTGTATTATTTTAGTTGGCAGATGGACAGACATGGGGACTGTAGCAGAACTGTATTATTTTAGCTGGCAGATGGACAGACATGGGGACTGTAGCAGAACTGTATTATTTTAGCTGGCAGATGGACAGACATGGGGACTGTAGCAGAACTGTATTATTTTAGTTGGCAGATGGACAGACATGGGGACTGTAGCAGAACTGTATTATTTTAGTTGGCAGATGGACTGACATGGGGACTGTAGCAGAACTGTATTATTTTAGTTGGCAGATGGACAGACATGGGGACTGTAGCAGAACTGTATTCTTTTAGCTGACAGATGGACAGACATGGGGACTGTAGCAGAACTGTATTATTTTAGCTGGCAGATGGACAGACTGTAGCAGAACTGTACTATTTTAGTTGGCAGATGGACAGACATGGGGACTGTAGCAGAACTGTATTCTTTTAGTTGGCAGATGGACAGACATGGGGACTGTAGCAGAACTGTATTATTTTAGTTGGCAGATGGACAGACATGGGGACTGTAGCAGAACTGTATTATTTTAGCTGGCAGATGGACAGACTGTAGCAGATCTGTACTATTTTAGTTGGCAGATGGACAGACATGGGGACTGTAGCAGAACTGTATTCTTTTAGTTGGCAGATGGACAGACATGGGGACTGTAGCAGAACTGTATTATTTTAGTTGGCAGATGGACAGACATGGGGACTGTAGCAGAACTGTACTATTTTAGTTGGCAGATGGACAGACATGGGGACTGTAGCAGAACTGTATTATTTTAGTTGGCAGATGGACAGACATGGGGACTGTAGCAGAACTGTATTATTTTAGTTGGCAGATGGACAGACATGGGGACTGTAGCAGAACTGTATTATTTTAGCTGGCAGATGGACAGACTGTAGCAGAACTGTACTATTTTAGTTGGCAGATGGACAGACATGGGGACTGTAGCAGAACTGTATTATTTTAGTTGGCAGATGGACAGACATGGGGACTGTAGCAGAACTGTATTATTTTAGTTGGCAGATGGACAGACATGGGGACTGTAGCAGAACTGTATTATTTTAGTTGGCAGATGGACAGACATGGGGACTGTAGCAGAACTGTATTCTTTTAGTTGGCAGATGGACAGACATGGGGACTGTAGCAGAACTGTATTATTTTAGTTGGCAGATGGACAGACATGGGGACTGTAGCAGAACTGTATTATTTTAGTTGGCAGATGGACAGACATGGGGACTGTAGCAGAACTGTATTATTTTAGTTGGCAGATGGACAGACATGGGGACTGTAGCAGAACTGTACTATTTTAGTTGGCAGATGGACAGACATGGGGACTGTAGCAGAACTGTATTATTTTAGTTGGCAGATGGACAGACATGGGGACTGTAGCAGAACTGTATTATTTTAGTTGGCAGATGGACAGACATGGGGACTGTAGCAGAACTGTACTATTTTAGTTGGCAGATGGACAGACATGGGGACTGTAGCAGAACTGTATTATTTTAGTTGGCAGATGGACAGACATGGGGACTGTAGCAGAACTGTATTATTTTACTTGGCAGATGGACAGACATGGGGACTGTAGCAGAACTGTATTATTTTAGTTGGCAGATGGACAGACATGGGGACTGTAGCAGAACTGTATTCTTTTAGTTGGCAGATGGACAGACATGGGGACTGTAGCAGAACTGTATTATTTTAGTTGGCAGATGGACAGACATGGGGACTGTAGCAGAACTGTATTATTTTACTTGGCAGATGGACAGACATGGGGACTGTAGCAGAACTGTATTATTTTAGTTGGCAGATGGACAGACATGGGGACTGTAGCAGAACTGTACTATTTTAGTTGGCAGATGGACAGACATGGGGACTGTAGCAGAACTGTATTCTTTTAGCTGGCAGATGGACAGACATGGGGACTGTAGCAGAACTGTATTATTTTAGCTGGCAGATGGACAGACATGGGGACTGTAGCAGAACTGTATTATTTTAGCTGGCAGATGGACAGACATGGGGACTGTTGCAGAACTGTATTATTTTAGTTGGCAGATGGACAGACATGGGGACTGTAGCAGAACTGTATTCTTTTAGCTGGCAGATGGACAGACATGGGGACTGTAGCAGAACTGTATTATTTTAGTTGGCAGATGGACAGACATGGGGACTGTAGCAGAACTGTATTATTTTACTTGGCAGATGGACAGACATGGGGACTGTAGCAGAACTGTATTCTTTTAGTTGGCAGATGGACAGACATGGGGACTGTAGCAGAACTGTATTATTTTAGTTGGCAGATGGACAGACATGGGGACTGTAGCAGAACTGTATTATTTTAGTTGGCAGATGGACAGACATGGGGACTGTAGCAGAACTGTATTATTTTAGTTGGCAGATGGACAGACATGGGGACTGTAGCAGAACTGTGCTATTTTAGTTGGCAGATGGACAGACATGGGGACTGTAGCAGAACTGTATTATTTTAGTTGGCAGATGGACAGACATGGGGACTGTAGCAGAACTGTATTATTTTAGCTGGCAGATGGACAGACATGGGGACTGTAGCAGAACTGTACTATTTTAGTTGGCAGATGGACAGACATGGGGACTGTAGCAGAACTGTATTCTTTTAGTTGGCAGATGGACAGACATGGGGACTGTAGCAGAACTGTATTATTTTAGTTGGCAGATGGACAGACATGGGGACTGTAGCAGAACTGTATTATTTTAGTTGGCAGATGGACAGACATGGGGACTGTAGCAGAACTGTATTATTTTAGTTGGCAGATGGACAGACATGGGGACTGTAGCAGAACTGTACTATTTTAGTTGGCAGATGGACAGACATGGGGACTGTAGCAGAACTGTATTCTTTTAGCTGGCAGATGGACAGACTGTAGCAGAACTGTACTATTTTAGTTGGCAGATGGACAGACATGGGGACTGTAGCAGAACTGTATTATTTTAGTTGGCAGATGGACAGACATGGGGACTGTAGCAGAACTGTATTATTTTAGCTGGCAGATGGACAGACATGGGGACTGTAGCAGAACTGTATTCTTTTAGTTGGCAGATGGACAGACATGGGGACTGTAGCAGAACTGTATTCTTTTAGCTGGCAGATGGACAGACATGGGGACTGTAGCAGAACTGTATTATTTTAGTTGGCAGATGGACAGACATGGGGACTGTAGCAGAACTGTACTATTTTAGTTGGCAGATGGACAGACATGGGGACTGTAGCAGAACTGTATTATTTTAGCTGGCAGATGGACACACATGGGGACTGTAGCAGAACTGTATTATTTTAGTTGGCAGATGGACAGACATGGGGACTGTAGCAGAACTGTATTCTTTTAGCTGGCAGATGGACAGACATGGGGACTGTAGCAGAACTGTATTATTTTAGCTGGCAGATGGACAGACTGTAGCAGAACTGTACTATTTTAGTTGGCAGATGGACAGACATGGGGACTGTAGCAGAACTGTATTATTTTAGCTGGCAGATGGACAGACATGGGGACTGTAGCAGAACTGTATTATTTTAGTTGGCAGATGGACAGACTGTAGCAGAACTGTATTATTTTAGCTGGCAGATGGACAGACATGGGGACTGTAGCAGAACTGTATTATTTTAGTTGGCAGATGGACAGCCTGTAGCAGAACTGTACTATTTTAGTTGGCAGATGGACAGACATGGGGACTGTAGCAGAACTGTATTATTTTAGTTGGCAGATGGACAGACATGGGGACTGTAGCAGAACTGTACTATTTTAGTTGGCAGATGGACAGACATGGGGACTGTAGCAGAACTGTATTATTTTAGCTGGCAGATGGACAGACATGGGGACTGTAGCAGAACTGTATTATTTTAGCTGGCAGATGGACAGACATGGGGACTGTAGCAGAACTGTATTCTTTTAGCTGGCAGATGGACAGACATGGGGACTGTAGCAGAACTGTATTATTTTAGTTGGCAGATGGACAGACATGGGGACTGTAGCAGAACTGTATTATTTTAGTTGGCAGATGGACAGACATAGGGACTGTAGCAGAACTGTATTATTTTAGTTGGCAGATGGACAGACATGGGGACTGTAGCAGAACTGTATTCTTTTAGCTGGCAGATGGACAGACATGGGGACTGTAGCAGAACTGTATTATTTTAGCTGGCAGATGGACAGACTGTAGCAGAACTGTACTATTTTAGTTGGCAGATGGACAGACATGGGGACTGTAGCAGAACTGTATTCTTTTAGTTGGCAGATGGACAGACATGGGGACTGTAGCAGAACTGTATTCTTTTAGTTGGCAGATGGACAGACATGGGGACTGTAGCAGAACTGTATTATTTTAGCTGGCAGATGGACAGACATGGGGACTGTAGCAGAACTGTATTATTTTAGCTGGCAGATGGACACACATGGGGACTGTAGCAGAACTGTATTATTTTAGTTGGCAGATGGACAGACATGGGGACTGTAGCAGAACTGTATTCTTTTAGTTGGCAGATGGACAGACATGGGGACTGTAGCAGAACTGTATTATTTTAGCTGGCAGATGGACAGACTGTAGCAGAACTGTACTATTTTAGTTGGCAGATGGACAGACATGGGGACTGTAGCAGAACTGTATTCTTTTAGTTGGCAGATGGACAGACATGGGGACTGTAGCAGAACTGTATTATTTTAGCTGGCAGATGGACAGACTGTAGCAGAACTGTACCATTTTAGTTGGCAGATGGACAGACATGGGGACTGTAGCAGAACTGTACTATTTTAGTTGGCAGATGGACAGACATGGGGACTGTAGCAGAACTGTATTCTTTTAGCTGGCAGATGGACAGACATGGGGACTGTAGCAGAACTGTATTATTTTAGTTGGCAGATGGACAGACATGGGGACTGTAGCAGAACTGTATTATTTTAGTTGGCAGATGGACAGACATGGGGACTGTAGCAGAACTGTATTCTTTTAGCTGGCAGATGGACAGACATGGGGACTGTAGCAGAACTGTATTATTTTAGCTGGCAGATGGACAGACATGGGGACTGTAGCAGAACTGTATTCTTTTAGTTGGCAGATGGACAGACATGGGGACTGTAGCAGAACTGTATTCTTTTAGCTGGCAGATGGACAGACATGGGGACTGTAGCAGAACTGTATTCTTTTAGTTGGCAGATGGACAGACATGGGGACTGTAGCAGAACTGTATTATTTTAGCTGGCAGATGGACAGACATGGGGACTGTAGCAGAACTGTATTATTTTAGTTGGCAGATGGACAGACTGTAGCAGAACTGTACTATTTTAGTTGGCAGATGGACAGACATGGGGACTGTAGCAGAACTGTATTATTTTAGTTGGCAGATGGACAGACATGGGGAATGTAGCAGAACTGTATTCTTTTAGCTGGCAGATGGACAGACATGGGGACTGTAGCAGAACTGTATTCTTTTAGTTGGCAGATGGACAGACATGGGGACTGTAGCAGAACTGTATTATTTTATCTGGCAGATGGACAGACATGGTGACTGTAGCAGAACTGTATTATTTTAGTTGGCAGATGGACAGACTGTAGCAGAACTGTACTATTTTAGTTGGCAGATGGACAGACATGGGGACTGTAGCAGAACTGTATTCTTTTAGCTGGCAGATGGACAGACATGGGGACTGTAGCAGAACTGTATTATTTTAGTTGGCAGATGGACAGACTGTAGCAGAACTGTACTATTTTAGTTGGCAGATGGACAGACATGGGGACTGTAGCAGAACTGTATTATTTTAGTTGGCAGATGGACAGACATGGGGAATGTAGCAGAACTGTATTCTTTTAGCTGGCAGATGGACAGACATGGGGACTGTAGCAGAACTGTATTCTTTTAGTTGGCAGATGGACAGACATGGGGACTGTAGCAGAACTGTATTATTTTAGTTGGCAGATGGACAGACATGGGGACTGTAGCAGAACTGTATTATTTTATCTGGCAGATGGACAGACATGGTGACTGTAGCAGAACTGTATTATTTTAGTTGGCAGATGGACAGACTGTAGCAGAACTGTACTATTTTAGTTGGCAGATGGACAGACATGGGGACTGTAGCAGAACTGTATTATTTTAGCTGGCAGATGGACAGACATGGGGACTGTAGCAGAACTGTATTATTTTAGTTGGCAGATGGACAGACTGTAGCAGAACTGTATTATTTTAGCTGGCAGATGGACAGACATGGGGACTGTAGCAGAACTGTATTATTTTAGTTGGCAGATGGACAGCCTGTAGCAGAACTGTACTATTTTAGTTGGCAGATGGACAGACATGGGGACTGTAGCAGAACTGTATTATTTTAGTTGGCAGATGGACAGACATGGGGACTGTAGCAGAACTGTACTATTTTAGTTGGCAGATGGACAGACATGGGGACTGTAGCAGAACTGTATTATTTTAGCTGGCAGATGGACAGACATGGGGACTGTAGCAGAACTGTATTATTTTAGCTGGCAGATGGACAGACATGGGGACTGTAGCAGAACTGTACTATTTTAGTTGGCAGATGGACAGACATGGGGACTGTAGCAGAACTGTATTATTTTAGTTGGCAGATGGACAGACATGGGGACTGTAGCAGAACTGTATTATTTTAGCTGGCAGATGGACAGACTGTAGCAGAACTGTACTATTTTAGTTGGCAGATGGACAGACATGGGGACTGTAGCAGAACTGTATTATTTTAGTTGGCAGATGGACAGACATGGGGACTGTAGCAGAACTGTATTATTTTAGCTGGCAGATGGACAGACATGGGGACTGTAGCAGAACTGTATTATTTTAGCTGGCAGATGGACAGACATGGGGACTGTAGCAGAACTGTATTATTTTAGTTGGCAGATGGACAGACATGGGGACTGTAGCAGAACTGTATTATTTTAGTTGGCAGATGGACTGACATGGGGACTGTAGCAGAACTGTATTATTTTAGTTGGCAGATGGACAGACATGGGGACTGTAGCAGAACTGTATTCTTTTAGCTGACAGATGGACAGACATGGGGACTGTAGCAGAACTGTATTATTTTAGCTGGCAGATGGACAGACTGTAGCAGAACTGTACTATTTTAGTTGGCAGATGGACAGACATGGGGACTGTAGCAGAACTGTATTCTTTTAGTTGGCAGATGGACAGACATGGGGACTGTAGCAGAACTGTATTATTTTAGTTGGCAGATGGACAGACATGGGGACTGTAGCAGAACTGTATTATTTTAGCTGGCAGATGGACAGACTGTAGCAGATCTGTACTATTTTAGTTGGCAGATGGACAGACATGGGGACTGTAGCAGAACTGTATTCTTTTAGTTGGCAGATGGACAGACATGGGGACTGTAGCAGAACTGTATTATTTTAGTTGGCAGATGGACAGACATGGGGACTGTAGCAGAACTGTACTATTTTAGTTGGCAGATGGACAGACATGGGGACTGTAGCAGAACTGTATTATTTTAGTTGGCAGATGGACAGACATGGGGACTGTAGCAGAACTGTATTATTTTAGTTGGCAGATGGACAGACATGGGGACTGTAGCAGAACTGTATTATTTTAGCTGGCAGATGGACAGACTGTAGCAGAACTGTACTATTTTAGTTGGCAGATGGACAGACATGGGGACTGTAGCAGAACTGTATTATTTTAGTTGGCAGATGGACAGACATGGGGACTGTAGCAGAACTGTATTATTTTAGTTGGCAGATGGACAGACATGGGGACTGTAGCAGAACTGTATTATTTTAGTTGGCAGATGGACAGACATGGGGACTGTAGCAGAACTGTATTCTTTTAGTTGGCAGATGGACAGACATGGGGACTGTAGCAGAACTGTATTATTTTAGTTGGCAGATGGACAGACATGGGGACTGTAGCAGAACTGTATTATTTTAGTTGGCAGATGGACAGACATGGGGACTGTAGCAGAACTGTATTATTTTAGTTGGCAGATGGACAGACATGGGGACTGTAGCAGAACTGTACTATTTTAGTTGGCAGATGGACAGACATGGGGACTGTAGCAGAACTGTATTATTTTAGTTGGCAGATGGACAGACATGGGGACTGTAGCAGAACTGTATTATTTTAGTTGGCAGATGGACAGACATGGGGACTGTAGCAGAACTGTACTATTTTAGTTGGCAGATGGACAGACATGGGGACTGTAGCAGAACTGTATTATTTTAGCTGGCAGATGGACAGACATGGGGACTGTAGCAGAACTGTATTATTTTAGCTGGCAGATGGACAGACATGGGGACTGTAGCAGAACTGTACTATTTTAGTTGGCAGATGGACAGACATGGGGACTGTAGCAGAACTGTATTATTTTAGTTGGCAGATGGACAGACATGGGGACTGTAGCAGAACTGTATTATTTTAGCTGGCAGATGGACAGACTGTAGCAGAACTGTACTATTTTAGCTGGCAGATGGACAGACATGGGGACTGTAGCAGAACTGTATTATTTTAGTTGGCAGATGGACAGACATGGGGACTGTAGCAGAACTGTATTATTTTAGTTGGCAGATGGACTGACATGGGGACTGTAGCAGAACTGTATTATTTTAGTTGGCAGATGGACAGACATGGGGACTGTAGCAGAACTGTATTCTTTTAGCTGACAGATGGACAGACATGGGGACTGTAGCAGAACTGTATTATTTTAGCTGGCAGATGGACAGACTGTAGCAGAACTGTACTATTTTAGTTGGCAGATGGACAGACATGGGGACTGTAGCAGAACTGTATTCTTTTAGTTGGCAGATGGACAGACATGGGGACTGTAGCAGAACTGTATTATTTTAGTTGGCAGATGGACAGACATGGGGACTGTAGCAGAACTGTATTATTTTAGCTGGCAGATGGACAGACTGTAGCAGATCTGTACTATTTTAGTTGGCAGATGGACAGACATGGGGACTGTAGCAGAACTGTATTCTTTTAGTTGGCAGATGGACAGACATGGGGACTGTAGCAGAACTGTATTATTTTAGTTGGCAGATGGACAGACATGGGGACTGTAGCAGAACTGTACTATTTTAGTTGGCAGATGGACAGACATGGGGACTGTAGCAGAACTGTATTATTTTAGTTGGCAGATGGACAGACATGGGGACTGTAGCAGAACTGTATTATTTTAGTTGGCAGATGGACAGACATGGGGACTGTAGCAGAACTGTATTATTTTAGCTGGCAGATGGACAGACTGTAGCAGAACTGTACTATTTTAGTTGGCAGATGGACAGACATGGGGACTGTAGCAGAACTGTATTATTTTAGTTGGCAGATGGACAGACATGGGGACTGTAGCAGAACTGTATTATTTTAGTTGGCAGATGGACAGACATGGGGACTGTAGCAGAACTGTATTATTTTAGTTGGCAGATGGACAGACATGGGGACTGTAGCAGAACTGTATTCTTTTAGTTGGCAGATGGACAGACATGGGGACTGTAGCAGAACTGTATTATTTTAGTTGGCAGATGGACAGACATGGGGACTGTAGCAGAACTGTATTATTTTAGTTGGCAGATGGACAGACATGGGGACTGTAGCAGAACTGTATTATTTTAGTTGGCAGATGGACAGACATGGGGACTGTAGCAGAACTGTACTATTTTAGTTGGCAGATGGACAGACATGGGGACTGTAGCAGAACTGTATTATTTTAGTTGGCAGATGGACAGACATGGGGACTGTAGCAGAACTGTATTATTTTAGTTGGCAGATGGACAGACATGGGGACTGTAGCAGAACTGTACTATTTTAGTTGGCAGATGGACAGACATGGGGACTGTAGCAGAACTGTATTATTTTAGTTGGCAGATGGACAGACATGGGGACTGTAGCAGAACTGTATTATTTTACTTGGCAGATGGACAGACATGGGGACTGTAGCAGAACTGTATTATTTTAGTTGGCAGATGGACAGACATGGGGACTGTAGCAGAACTGTATTCTTTTAGTTGGCAGATGGACAGACATGGGGACTGTAGCAGAACTGTATTATTTTAGTTGGCAGATGGACAGACATGGGGACTGTAGCAGAACTGTATTATTTTACTTGGCAGATGGACAGACATGGGGACTGTAGCAGAACTGTATTATTTTAGTTGGCAGATGGACAGACATGGGGACTGTAGCAGAACTGTACTATTTTAGTTGGCAGATGGACAGACATGGGGACTGTAGCAGAACTGTATTCTTTTAGCTGGCAGATGGACAGACATGGGGACTGTAGCAGAACTGTATTATTTTAGCTGGCAGATGGACAGACATGGGGACTGTAGCAGAACTGTATTATTTTAGCTGGCAGATGGACAGACATGGGGACTGTTGCAGAACTGTATTATTTTAGTTGGCAGATGGACAGACATGGGGACTGTAGCAGAACTGTATTCTTTTAGCTGGCAGATGGACAGACATGGGGACTGTAGCAGAACTGTATTATTTTAGTTGGCAGATGGACAGACATGGGGACTGTAGCAGAACTGTATTATTTTACTTGGCAGATGGACAGACATGGGGACTGTAGCAGAACTGTATTCTTTTAGTTGGCAGATGGACAGACATGGGGACTGTAGCAGAACTGTATTATTTTAGTTGGCAGATGGACAGACATGGGGACTGTAGCAGAACTGTATTATTTTAGTTGGCAGATGGACAGACATGGGGACTGTAGCAGAACTGTATTATTTTAGTTGGCAGATGGACAGACATGGGGACTGTAGCAGAACTGTGCTATTTTAGTTGGCAGATGGACAGACATGGGGACTGTAGCAGAACTGTATTATTTTAGTTGGCAGATGGACAGACATGGGGACTGTAGCAGAACTGTATTATTTTAGCTGGCAGATGGACAGACATGGGGACTGTAGCAGAACTGTACTATTTTAGTTGGCAGATGGACAGACATGGGGACTGTAGCAGAACTGTATTCTTTTAGTTGGCAGATGGACAGACATGGGGACTGTAGCAGAACTGTATTATTTTAGTTGGCAGATGGACAGACATGGGGACTGTAGCAGAACTGTATTATTTTAGTTGGCAGATGGACAGACATGGGGACTGTAGCAGAACTGTATTATTTTAGTTGGCAGATGGACAGACATGGGGACTGTAGCAGAACTGTACTATTTTAGTTGGCAGATGGACAGACATGGGGACTGTAGCAGAACTGTATTCTTTTAGCTGGCAGATGGACAGACATGGGGACTGTAGCAGAACTGTATTATTTTAGCTGGCAGATGGACAGTTATGGGGACTGTAGCAGAACTGTATTCTTTTAGCTGGCAGATGGACAGACATGGGGACTGTTGCAGAACTGTATTATTTTAGTTGGCAGATGGACAGACATGGGGACTGTAGCATAACTGTATTCTTTTAGCTGGCAGATGGACAGACATGGGGACTGTAGCAGAACTGTATTATTTTAGTTGGCAGATGGACAGACATGGGGACTGTTGCAGAACTGTATTATTTTAGTTGGCAGATGGACAGACATGGGGACTGTAGCAGAACTGTATTATTTTAGTTGGCAGATGGACAGACATGGGGACTGTAGCAGAACTGTATTATTTTAGTTGGCAGATGGACAGACATGGGGACTGTAGCAGAACTGTATTATTTTAGCTGGCAGATGGACAGACATGGGGACTGTAGCAGAACTGTATTATTTTAGCTGGCAGATGGACAGACATGGGGACTGTAGCAGAACTGTATTCTTTTAGTTGGCAGATGGACAGACATGGGGACTGTAGCAGAACTGTATTATTTTAGCTGGCAGATGGACAGACATGGGGACTGTAGCAGAACTGTATTCTTTTAGCTGGCAGATGGACAGACATGGGGACTGTAGCAGAACTGTATTATTTTAGCTGGCAGATGGACAGACATGGGGACTGGTGTTTCCTAGCTGTTGAGGAACACGTGTGATAGCCAGAGGGAAATCTTACACCTTAATGCATGAATTAATGCAAGCCCTGGTCCAAAACACTGCCAGCTAAATGAAGAATTTTCGGGAAATTCGTATGAGTTTTCAGGGTATACATCTCCGTATTTCTCTTTCTCTCTGTGTCCTCTCGCTTTCTCTCTCCCTATCTCTATATCTCCTCCCCCCTCTCTTTCTCGCTGTCCTCTCCCCAGCCCTTTGTCTCTATCTCTCCGTCTTCCGTGAAGTACGCTGTGTGTATGGAGGAATAAAGAAAAGCCCACACACTCTGGAAGCTGTGGAGCTAGTGCTAACTCTGACAGCTCATGTTGCACCAAATTGGCAGTTTCTAAAGCTACTGTGCTGCATGTGTTTCATGGTCTTGATACCATCTTAATGAAGCTTTGTATCATTACCTTGCAGTTGCTCCAATCAATCTTAAAAGGGTGCTGCTTTATTGTCTTTCTCATTCTAAAGGTTACAGTATCTGTTTCATTGTCTTTCTCCATTCTAAAGGTTACAGTATCTGTTTCATTGTCTTTCTCCATTCTAAAGGTTACAGTATCTGTTTCATTGTCTTTCTCCATTCTAAAGGTTACAGTATCTGTTTCATTGTCTTTCTCCATTCTAAAGGTTACAGTATCTGTTTCATTGTCTTTCTCCATTCTAAAGGTTACAGTATCTGTTTCATTGTCTTTCTCCATTCTAAAGGTTACAGTATCTGTTTCATTGTCTTTATCATTCTAAAGGTTACAGTATCTGTTTCATTGTCTTTCTCCATTCTAAAGGTTACAGTATCTGTTTCATTGTCTTTATCATTCTAGAGGTTACAGTATCTGTTTCATTGTCTTTCTCCATTCTAAAGGTTACAGTATCTGTTTCATTGTCTTTATCATTCTAAAGGTTACAGTATCTGTTTCATTGTCTTTCTCCATTCTAAAGGTTACAGTATCTGTTTCATTGTCTTTCTCCATTCTAAAGGTTACAGTATCTGTTTCATTGTCTTTCTCCATTCTAAAGGTTACAGTATCTGTTTCATTGTCTTTATCATTCTAAAGGTTACAGTATCTGTTTCATTGTCTTTCTCCATTCTAAAGGTTACAGTATCTGTTTCATTGTCTTTCTCCATTCTAACGGTTACAGTATCTGTTTCATTGTCTTTCTCCATTCTAAAGGTTACAGTATCTGTTTCATTGTCTTTCTCCATTCTAAAGGTTACAGTATCTGTTTCATTGTCTTTATCATTCTAAAGGTTACAGTATCTGTTTCGTTGTCTTTCTCCATTCTAAAGGTTACAGTATCTGTTTCATTGTCTTTATCATTCTAAAGGTTACAGTATCTTTTTCATTGTCTTTCTCCATTCTAAAGGTTACAGTATCTGTTTCATTGTCTTTCTCCATTCTAACGGTTACAGTATCTGTTTCATTGTCTTTCTCCATTCTAAAGGTTACAGTATCTGTTTCATTGTCTTTCTCCATTCTAAAGGTTACAGTATCTGTTTCATTGTCTTTCTCCATTCTAAAGGTTACAGTATCTGTTTCATTGTCTTTCTCCATTCTAAAGGTTACAGTATCTGTTTCATTGTCTTTCTCCATTCTATAGGTTACAGTATCTGTTTCATTGTCTTTATCATTCTAAAGGTTACAGTATCTGTTTCATTGTCTTTATCATTCTAAAGGTTACAGTATCTGTTTCATTGTCTTTCTCCATTCTAAAGGTTACAGTATCTGTTTCATTGTCTTTCTCCATTCTAAAGGTTACAGTATCTGTTTCATTGTCTTTCTCCATTCTAAAGGTTACAGTATCTGTTTCATTGTCTTTCTCCATTCTAAAGGTTACAGTATCTGTTTCATTGTCTTTCTCCATTCTAAAGGTTACAGTATATGTTTCATTGTCTTTATCATTCTAAAGGTTACAGTATCTGTTTCATTGTCTTTCTCCATTCTAAAGGTTACAGTATCTGTTTCATTGTCTTTATCATTCTAAAGGTTACAGTATCTGTTTCATTGTCTTTCTCCATTCTAAAGGTTACAGTATCTGGTTCATTGTCTTTCTCCATTCTAAAGGTTACAGTATCTGTTTCATTGTCTTTCTCCATTCTAAAGGTTACAGCATCTGTTTCATTGTCTTTCTCCATTCTAAAGGTTACAGTATCTGTTTCATTGTCTTTCTCCATTCTAAAGGTTACAGTATCTGTTTCATTGTCTTTCTCCATTCTAAAGGTTACAGTATCTGTTTCATTGTCTTTCTCCATTCTAAAGGTTACAGTATCTGTTTCATTGTCTTTATCATTCTAAAGGTTACAGTATCTGTTTCATTGTCTTTCTCCATTCTAAAGGTTACAGTATCTGTTTCATTGTCTTTCTCCATTCTAAAGGTTACAGTATCTGTTTCATTGTCTTTCTCCATTCTGAAGGTTACAGTATCTGTTTCATTGTCTTTCTCCATTCTAAAGGTTACAGTATCTGTTTCATTGTCTTTCTCCATTCTAAAGGTTACAGTATCTGTTTCGTTATCCTTCTCCAATTCTTAAAGTTAGAATCTCCACTGACCTGCTCTCTCATTGCGAGATGCAAGAATTTTGTCCAAGTTTGATTCTCACATACTGTACCACTAACCTCTACTGGTGCCCTTGGTACAACAAGGACAGGATTCAAAATAAGGTATCTTTACCTGCAGCCTGGGTTGCTCTGTGTTCAGCTTTTTCAGTATGCCAATTTCAAAATGAATAAAACAAAATATACATGGTGTGGGGGAGAGAGAAGAAGATCCTGAAAGATCAAAGGTTCTAGCGAAACAACATGCGAAAACATCAGGAAGAACAACAGGAAGGAAACATACATTTCATTAAAGTGGGGGTTTAGGTTTAAGTCGTCAGTCATTGGTTATAGTGCACATCATTATTGCATTTAGGTTTTAGTCATCAGTCATTGGTTATAGTGCACATCATTATTGTATTTTCCCCAAAAAATCTGTTCTCACAGAACAATTACATTCCCGATTAGAACCTGCAAATGGAATGTTGATCACTAGGATATGATATAATCACTAATGACTGCATTTTAGAATCTATGGGATATATTTCTTCACCAGATCTTCCTCGTTTAGAGGGGATTTTCCAGGAAATAATGTACATTCATTTGCAGAATAGGAGAAACTTCAACAAGCTAATTGGTGCTAATTATGTAAGGATCAAAATATGAAATAATTCATTAGTATTCCAATTCAAGGTGTTACTGGTATTCCCTAATCAACCCCCTCTCTCCATCCATTCTGAGCCTCTCCATCCCCCTCTCTACCTCTCCACCTCCACTCCTCCTCTCCATCCCCCTCTCTCTACCTCTCCACCTCTCCTCCTCCTCTTCAACCCCCTCGCTCTACCTTCCCACCACCCCTCCTCCTTTCTACCTCTCCTCCTCCTCTCCAACCCCCTCTCTCTACCTCTCCGCCTCCCCTCCTCCTCTCCATCCCCCTCTCTCCACCTCTCCACACACCCGCCCCTGCCACCATCCCCTCAAGCCTTCAAGATGGTAGATGATCTCTCAGCAGGGAAAACCAACTCTTTAGATCAGGGCTCTCCAACCTTATTCTTGGAAAGTTACTGTCCTGCAGGTTTGAACTCCAACCCTGTTCCTGGAGAGTTACTGTCCTGTAGGTTTGAACTCCAACCCTGTTCCTGGAGAGTTAATGTCCTGTAGGTTTAAACTCCAACCCTGTTCCTGGAGAGTTAACGTCCTGTAGGTTTGAACTCCAACCCTGTTCCTGGAGAGTTACTGTCCTGTAGGTTTGAACTCCAATCCTGTTCCTGGAGAGTTACTGTCCTGTAGGTTTGAACTTCAACCCTGTTCCTGGAGAGTTACTGTCCTGTAGGTTTGAACTCCAACCCTGTTCCTGGAGAGTTACTGTCCTGTAGGTTTGAACTCCAACCCTGTTCCTGGAGAGTTACTGTCCTGTAGGTTTTCACTCTAACCCTAATCTAGTGCACCTGATTCTAATAATTTGCTAGTTAATAAGCTGAATCAGGTTAATTACACCTGGGGTTGGAGTGAAAACCTACAGGAGGGTAGCTCTGCAGGAACAAGGTTGGAGTGAAAACCTACAGGAGGGTAGCTCTGCAGGAACAGGGTTGGAGAGCCCTGCTTTAGAGTAAGTAGGACTAGACAACTATTTTTTACCTCAGTCCTCAACTACTCCATCATTTGGACAGATACTGTATCTTCAGACATTGACAAGGGTGTGAATTTTACACTTGAGTGGGGGCAGTCAGAAGAAGTGGAGGTAGAAATGGAAGACAGGAGGGAGAGATTGAAGACAGGAGGGAGAGAATTAAGACAGGGGGAGAGATTGAAGACAGGGAGGAGAGATAGAAGACAGGGGGAGAGATAGAAGACAGGAGGGAGAGATTGAAGACAGGGGGAGAGATTGAAGACAGGGGGGAGAGATTGAAGACAGGAGGGAGAGATTGAAGACAGGAGGGAGAGATTGAAGACAGGAGGGAGAGATTGAAGACAGGGGGAGAGATTAAAGACAGGGGGGAGAGATTGAAGACAGGGGGGAGAGATTGAAGACAGGAGAGAATGTCTGGAGAACCCAGTGCTCCCATCCATCCATCTCTCCCTTCCCTCTTTCCATCCTCCCTCTCTCCCACTTCTCTCCCTCCTCAGCCTGTGAGTCACACACCTGACCCCCCCCCCCCCCCCACACACACACACACACACACAGAGGCGTAAAGCAGAGGCAGCAAGTGAGGCTCGCACAGACACACACAGACAGTGTCATCAGCGTGCCAACGCTCCCTCTGAGCATGCAGGAATCTGTGGCCAAAAAATACATAAAAAATATGACGGCAAGTGTCAATTAGTAGAATGATCAATTCAGTGTGAATGCTGGGATACGTGAAGGAGGATACTGGCATATAGTCAACCCTCCATGTCCCTACAGACCTGAAGAGAGCCATGCAAACGCACTGTTGCTGCCAATTTGCTTAATACAAAATATACATGTCTGGGGAATGTGTAAATTATCTCCAACTCATCTCCTTTCCACATACAGTGCCTTGCGAAAGTATTCGGCCCCCTTGAACTTTGCGACCTTTTGCCACATTTCAGGCTTCAAACATAAAGATATAAAACTGTATTATTTTGTGAAGAATCAACAACAAGTGGGACACAATCATGAAGTGGAACGACATTTATTGGATATTTCAATCTTTTTTAACAAATCAAAAACTGAAAAATTGGGCGTGCAAAATTATTCAGCCCCTTTACTTTCAGTGCAGCAAACTCTCTCCAGAAGTTCAGTGAGGATCTCTGAATGATCCAATGTTGACCTAAATGACTAATGATAAATACAATCCACCTGTGTGTAATCAAGTCTCCGTATAAATGCACCTGCACTGTGATAGTCTCAGAGGTCCGTTAAAAGCGCAGAGAGCATCATGAAGAACAAGGAACACACCAGGCAGGTCCGAGATACTGTTGTGAAGAAGTTTAAAGCCGGATTTGGATACAAAAAGATTTCCCAAGCTTTAAACATCCCAAGGAGCACTGTGCAAGCGATAATATTGAAATGGAAGGAGTATCAGACCACTGCAAATCTACCAAGACCTGGCTGTCCCTCTAAACTTTCAGCTCATACAAGGAGAAGACTGATCAGAGATGCAGCCAAGAGGCCCATGATCACTCTGGATGAACTGCAGAGATCTACAGCTGAGGTGGGAGACTCTGTCCATAGGACAACAATCAGTCGTATATTGCACAAATCTGGCCTTTATGGAAGAGTGACAAGAAGAAAGTCATTTCTTAAAGATATCCATAAAAAGTGTTGTTTAAAGTTTGCCACAAGCTACCTGATGAAAACCTAAAGGAGTCTGCAAAAGACCTGAGACTGGGACGGAGATTTATCTTCCAACAAGACAATGATCCAAAACATAAAGCAAAATCTACAATGGAATGGTTCAATAATAAACATATCCAGGTGTTAGAATGGCCAAGTCAAAGTCCAGACCTGAATCCAATCGAGAATCTGTGGAAAGAACTGAAAACTGCGGTTCACAAATGCTCTCCATCCAACCTCACTGAGCTCTGATAGAGACATACCCCAAGCGACTTACAGCTGTAATCGCAGCAAAAGGTGGCGCTACAAAGTATTAACTTAAGGTGGCTGAATAATTTTGCACACCCAATTTTTCAGTTTTTGATTTGTTAAAAAAGTTTGAAATATCCAATAAATGTCATTCCACTTCATGATTGTGTCCCACTTGTTGTTGATTTTTCACAAAACAATACAGTTTTATATCTTTATGTTTGAAGCCTGAAATGTGGCAAAAGGTCGCAAAGTTCAAGGGGGCCGAATACTTTCGCAAGGCACTGTATATGCACAGAGTGTACAAAGCATTAAGAATACCTGCTCTTTATTTGACAGATTGACCAGGTGAATCCAGGTGAAAGATATGATCCCATATTGATATCAACAGTTACATCCACTTCAATCAGTGTAGATGAAGGGGAGGAGACAGGTTAAAAATGGATTTGAGACAAGGATTGGGTATGTGTGCCATTCAGAGGGTGAATGGGCAAGACAACATATTTAAGTGACTTTGAACAGGTTATGGTAGTAGGTGCCAGGAGCACTGGTTTGAGTGTGTCAAGGACTGCAACACTGCTGGGTTTCCTGTGTGTATCCAGAACGGTCCAAAGGACATCCAGCCAACCTGACACAACTGTTGGAAGCATTGGAGTCAACATGGGCCAGGATCCCTGTGGAATGTTTTTGACACCTTGTAGAGTCCATGCCTGACAAATTAAGGCTGTTGTGAAGGCAAAAGGGGCGACATTTCAATAATAGGGGCGGCAGGGTAGCCTAGTGGTTAGAGCGTTCATATCCTCGAGCTGACAAGGTACAAATCTGTCGTTCTGCCCCCTGAACAGTCAGTTAACCCACTGTTCCTAGGCCGTCATTGAAAATAAGAATTTGTTCTTAACTGACTTGCCTAGTTAAATAAAGGTAAAAATAAAAAAATAGGAAGGTGTTCCTAATGTTTTGTACACTCCGTGTAGCTAAGGTGTTATGTCTGTGAAAGACCAGATGATAGGCTAATCATTTTGAATTGTGTTACTGTTTAAACACTGGGAAGGACTCTTGAAGGGTTCTTGGTTGAGATTGATGACATTGTTCACCAGTACATTTGATGCCACTCAAACTTTCCTGATTGATACAGTACCTTTAATCCAGATTCAGTTTTTATTTTTATGGATCTTATACATATTTAATATTATATTATTATATATATTATATTATATATAAGTCTATTTCATTTGAGCTTAGCAACTGACTTTAGGGTCCGTTTTAAAGGATGGCTGAACTTCCTGATTTGGCATCGTAGCCGATGGTTTATTAAAAAATGTTAGCGGTCACGAATGAATTCAAGCGGGAGTTGGTTTCGGGGTGTGGTTTGATATTGGTGTCTCGCTTGTATGTTTGCAGGTGAGAAGAGTTAGCCAAATTCTTACCTCAATTAGCTTCAGCCAGCTGATGTGCGACTGTGGCAAAGTTGGTTTGATTTTGGATAGCCTATCCTTGGGGCTAGTTAGGGACCACAATAAATTACACAATGAGAAAATATTTTCATGTTGCACACCATATTGAAATGGTTTCAATATTTGTATATACATTTCTACAATTTATAGTTGGTTTGAGGTTTTTAAGTCATTGGAATTTGGAGCAATTGGAATTTTAACATTGTGTACAATGTGTAATTTACCAATGGTCCTCAACTTAGGGATATTCAGTGTCAAATTTACCACAGTTATTACAATCGGGCCGCATGCAGCTGTGCTTTACTTGTTTACTTGTTTGCTGCCAGCTGTGGGCATGTAGGCAGGATTGAAATAAACCCAAACTTCATTTAAGTGGTGATGCAGACACAATCACAAGTCTCACAAAACTTTGTTACACTTTAGTAGTCAATTTTGACAGTAGAATACATTTTTCTGGCTCATATCGATGCCATATAGGTTGTTTTCTAAAATATATGTTTGTTTTTAGGGGAAGTTGCTCTTCAATAAAGTTATGTGCAAGGGTGTGTAAAACATTTTCAAAGTAACAAGTGCAAAATGTATAAAAGAGAAGAGGGTAAGATAAAAGATGAGTAAAAACTAACAAAAAACATTCAAAATGAAAACATTTTTATTGGCATACTTTTTCGTAGAAGATGAGTGCAAATAAAGAGCTTCTGATGAATCTACCAGTCACTGAGCCATGGACCACAAGGCATTGATAAATACAAGCTTTTGGAGCTATACTCTACAATACAAGGCTTGAATCAGAAAATAAACATCAACGCTTACGTAATATAGGAAGGTATATGGAGAAAAATAAATCTGAATGAACAAAAATATACGACAAAACCACAACAACACAATACATACATTCATAAAGTAATAAATCCTGTACACCAAAACTGCTGTAGTGAGTTCACATGGAATATTGATTTACGGCAACTGACGATAAAACGAGGTCTACAGTGCCTTGCAAAAGTATTCATCCCCCTAGGTGTTTTCCTATTTTGTTGCATTACAACCTGTAATTTAAATGGATTTTTATTCTGATTTCATGTAATGGACATACACAAAATAGTCCAAATTGGTGGAGTGAAATGAAAAAAATTACTTGTTTCAAAAAAGAAATCAAAAATCAAAACTGAAAAGTGGTGCGTGCATATGTATTCACCCCCTTTACTGTGAAGCCCCTAAATAAGATCTGGAGCAACCAATTACCTTATTAGTCACATAATTAGTTAAATAAAGTCCATCTGTGTGCAATCTAAGTGTCACATGATCTCAGTATATATACACTTGTTCTGAAAGGCCCCAGAGTCTGCAACACTACTAAGCAAGGGGCACCAACAAGCAAGTGGCACCATGAAGACCAATGAGCTCTCCAAACAGGTCAGGGACAAAGTTGTGGAGAACTATAGATCAGGGTTGAGTTATAAAAAAATATCAGAGACTTTGAACATACCACGGAGCACCATTAAATCCATCATTAAAAATTGGAAAGAATATGGCACCACAACAAACCTGCCAAGAGAGGGCCGCCCAACAAAACTCACGGACCAGGCAATGAGGGCATTAATCAGAGTGGCCAGAAAAAAGCCATTGCTTAAAGAAAAAAATAAGCAAACACGTTTTGTGTTCGCCAAAAGGCATGTGGGAGACTCCCCAAACATATGGAAGAAGGTACTCTGGTCAGATGAGACTAAAATTGAGCTTTTTGGCCATCAAGGAAAACGCTATGTCTGGTGCAAACCCAACACCTCACATCACCCCGAGAACACCATCCCCACAGTGAAGCATGGCGGTGGCAGAATCATGCTGTGGAGAGGTTTTTCATCGGCAGGGACAGGTAAACCGGTCAGAATAGAAGAAATTATGGATTGTGCTAAATACAGGGAAATTCTTGAGGAAAACCTTTTTCAGTCTTCCAGAGATTTGAGACTGGGACGGAGGTTCGTCTTCCAGCAGGACAATGACCCTAAGCATACTGCTAAAGCAACACTCGAGTGGTTTAAGGGGAAACATTTAAATGTATTGGCTTTGACTAGGCCATTCCCAGACCTCAATCCAATTGAGAATCTGTGCTATAACTTAAAGATTGCTGTACACCAATGGAACCCATCCAACTTGAAGGAGCTGGAGCAGGTTTGCCTTGAAAAATGAGCAAAAATCCCAGTGGCTAGATGTGCCAAGCTTATGGAGACATACCCCAAGAGACTTGCAGCTGTAATTGCTGCAAAAGGTGGCTCTAAAAAGTATTGACTTTGGCGGGGTTGAACAGTTATGCACACTCAAGTTTTCAGATTTTTTTTTGTCTAATTTCTTGTTTGTTTCACAAGAAAAAATATTTTGCATCTTCAAAGTGCTAGGCATGTTGTGTACATCAAATGATACAAACCCCCCAGAAATCCATTTGAATTCCAGGTTATAAGGCAACAAAATAGGGATAATGCCAAGGGGGTGAATACTTTCACTAGCCACTGTACATTTTTCACTAAATGTTGATTGGTTTTTCTGTTGATTTGTTTTTTTTCCCAGCACAATTAGTTATTTCTCTTCACGATTATACTGTGCAAATATAATATTACAATCATTCTCTTAAACATCGCTTTTGAACATTTCCTTTTTTTTACAAAGCAGGCTGTATCGTCTCACTAACTGTTGTATTGGTTGGTGATCCTACGCTGACAACAGTTCCATCAGAAAATACCCCAGGGATCATATACTTACTGCAGAGCTGAAAGAGTCAACTTTGTATCGTAATAACGAGAACAGATCCTTTGTAGTCCATATCATGCACTTAAAAGTTGTAAACAGTACAAATATAAATGACCCACGTACAATATCTGATTTCCAGTAATTCCAAAATAGACAGATGTACTCCAAAAAAACAGCAGCAATTTTTTTGTATGCATTTCCAACATATTTTACTGTATAATATAGTGTTGTAGAAAGGGCTTTATACAGGATTGGATTGTCTGGATCTAAGCCATGGCTGTACAGAGCCCATGGCAGTAGCTTTACAGTTCTTACTGAGACACAATCTGACTGCACTCTAGCTTGCTTAGATTTCAAATATCGCTGTGAAATATATGATAGAAAAGGCCAGGTCATGGACAGAGTCATGTTACTAGATGGTGTCTGTTATGGTGTCTGTTCAGAAAGTGCTTTATCAATTATAGGGCTGACAAATTCCTGAAGTGAATCGATTGTGTCATCATTAACGTACGTAGGTAGTGACCTTAGCTAGCTATGTCTTTTTTGTTTGTTTTTTTCCTTTTCTGCGTTAAAACACCAAAGTAACCACTATACACCTACTTCTCAGTGACAGCATTTGTCCAAGGTGTTGATGCACATTTCTACTAAGTAATGAGATACATTTGAAGTGTCAGCGTTTTCACATTAGTGTGAGAGATTTCTAGTCAGTCAGTCTAGGTCTTCTACTGAATGACCCAGAGCTGAGAAAAAAGGCTGTTGTTCAAACATCTCGCACCCTATTTCCCATCTAGTGCACTACCTTTGACGTTTTTGACAGGTCCGTGTAGGGAATAGGATGCATCCTCAACAGTGTTCACAGGCAATAATCAAAGCACAGTTTCCTACCAGTGGAGTCTTCACATTCAATAGTGAATAATGACTTTAAAATACAGCTTTGAGACTAACATGTGGAGAACACAAACACAAGAGACCATGAGGTACACTGACAAATGACAAAAACAGTTGACAGACAGGAAATGGCAAAACAATTACTTAAAAATGTACATTTCACAATTCATTACATAATTACATTCATTCTAAAAACTAGTTCATTCTGATGCATTTTCCGTACACAATGAAGTGAGACATGACACAAAAAAAACTCTCATTAAAACAAGTGACATTGAGAAAAATACATTCCAGAATAAAGAAACTAACCAACAAACTGAACAGGTCATTTGAGTAATGAAATATAACACATCTTCCATGTGATTAAACAATAAACCCAAAATATGAGTTCAGAGGACGTTGAGAAGTCTAGGCTCAGAGGGTCACGGTCAACTGCACCTACACACACACACGCACGCACGCACACACAAACGCACGCACACGCACACACACACACACACACACACACACACACACACACACACACACACACACACACACACACACACACACACACACACACACCATGAGGATACATAGTCTAGGCAAGTTTACTTTGTTGTTTTTTAGTCTCATTTGACATACTCAGCTGACTTCCAGAAGTGCCCTGGGTGGGAAAGGCGGCGGTTCCGTTTTGGCAACTTTTCCAGCAGATCCACCAGCTTGGAGAAACTGGGCCTCTCCTCTTGCTCAAACGCCCAGCAGAAGAGCAGGATGTCCTAGGGAGGGAGATCCAGAACAGACCCCGTTTAGAGAGCCAGGCACACACAGGACAAACAGGAGAGAAAGAGACCTGCGTGGAGAACTGGACAAATGGACGAATGCCACCGGATTCAAATAACAGTATTTTTCCCTGTGAGAGATATTATTTTGTGAAGTGGTTCAGAAAACACAAATAACAAACAGCCAATTGAGGACAGGATAAAAAAACAACTAAAAACATCCCAGACAGGTGTACAGGATTTAGTCTCATTCCATGTATGAGGATGCTCATTCTGAACACCTGTAAATTGATATGTATGAGATGGTCATTCTGAACACATGTAAATTGGTATGTATGAGGATGCTCATTCTGAACACCTGTAAATTGATATGTATGAGATGGTCATTCTGAACACATGTAAATTGGTATGTATGAGGATGCTCATTCTGAACACCTGTAAATTGATATGTATGAGGATGCTCATTCTGAACACCTGTAAATTGATATGTATGAGGATGCTCATTCTGAACACTATGAAGAACCCTACTCAGGAATATACAGTATCTTTACCCATGGACTTCTTATATGTTCACCTACAACTAGTGAGCAACTTCTACCTGCTCCCGAGTGGCGCAACGGTCTAAGGCACTGCATCTCAGTGCAAGACTGTCATTGTAAATAAGAATTTGTTCTTAACTGACTTGCGTAGTAAAATAAAGGATTAAAAAATAATAATAATAAATGAAGGGGTGTCACTACAGTCCCTGGAGTTCCATTGGGCGACGCACAATTGGCCCAGCGTTGTCCGGTGTAGGCCGTCATTGTAAATAAGACATTTTTTCTTAACTGACTTGCCTGGTTAAATAAAGGTTCAATGAAAACTAGTCAGCAGGTGTGGCACAGTTTGCTGTAAATGGGCAACACTCACCGATATCTCTTTGCCCATACCGATCTGTGTGAGATTGGGTTTCATTCCGCTGCCCGCCTGCCAGATGATAACTTCTGCTGGCTGGTTCTTATAAGGCCACTCACGTGCATGCAACTCGTACCAGATAGTGCTGCAGATAGACACAGCACAGGGGGGAATCAGTTGGGGGGGGGGGGGGGGCAGATGTGTGAAATATCCCATGGTTTAGAAATGTAACATTATGATACCATCAATGACACGGCAGCATAGATTTCACTGTGCACTGTCACGTTTCCCAATTAATTGATTTGTTTTCCTATTGAGCACCTGCTCAGGGAGATTGGATGTGTGTATGTAATATTTTCCTATTACGGTGAGATTATGACAAAATACAACAACAGACGTCCACACACAAGGGGTATCAAACCAGGTTTAATACCTAAACCTGCATCTCTATGATGTATGTCTGTTGTGCTTGCCGGAATACATTGAAAAGCTATAGACGCTCCGACAATGAGTTTGACAGACCACAAGGTTGCTGCTGAGGAACTAACTTTACATCAAACCTGTTAGGTCCATTTAATACAGCATACTTCATCAACATCGTCACACTATCCTCTCTTTGCATTATGAGCAGCCATTTTCTCCACTGTCATGTCAACAACCAGGGATGAGATGCATAAAAATAGCATTTGGCCAAGATAGAGAAAAAAAACACATGGAGAATTGCTGAATATGTACAACAGCTCTAGGGGTCACCTCTAGATAACACTAAGGCACCAACAGGCCAGATGGACACCGGCTGCGTCCCAAATGACACCCTATTCCCACAGGGCTCTGGTTAAAAGTAGTGCACTATATAGGGAATAGCGTGCCATATGGGGCCCATCCAGTGTGTATGTGAGCGTGTATGTGAGCACTGCGTCCCTTCCCCTCAGACTGATCCAGTGACAGGCCCTCCATATGGGAGGACATCTGAAAATGCAATTGTGTTAGGAGTCAACAGTGCAGGGTCCGCCCACGCAAAGGGGTCTGTGACGATCACAGAAGATAAAAAACAGAAGGCAAGGAATGTTAAAACTTGTGTTATAACTAGGGTCAGTGTTATAACTAGTGTTATTTCTAGGGTCAGTGTTATAACTAGTGTTATAACTAGGGTCAGTGTTATAACTGGGGTCAGTGTTATAACTAGGGTCAGTGTTATAACTAGTGTTATAATTAGGGTCAGTGTTATAACTAGTGTTATAACTAGAGACAGTGTTATCACTAGTGTTAACTAGGGTCAGTGTTATAACTAGTGTTATTTCTAGGGTCAGTGTTATAACTAGTGTTATAACTAGGGTCAGTGTTATAACTGGGGTCAGTGTTATAACTAGGGTCAGTGTTATAACTAGTGTTAACTAGGGTCAGTGTTATAACTAGTGTTAACTATGGTCAGTGTTATAACTAGGGTCAGTGTTATAACTAGTGTTAACTATGGTCAGTGTTATAACTAGGGTCAGTGTTATAACTAGGGTCAGTGTTATAACTAGTGTTAACTATGGTCAGTGTTATAACTAGGGTCAGTGTTATAACTTGTGTTATAACTAGAGTCAGTGTTATAACTAGTGTTATTTCTAGGGTCAGTGTTATAACTAGTGTTATAACTAGGGTCAGTGTTAAAACTAGTGTTATATCTAGGGTCAGTATTATAACTAGGGTCAGTTTTATAACTAGTGTTAACTAGGGTCAGTGTTATAACTAGTGTTAACTAGGGTCAGTGTTATAACTAGGGTCAGTTTTATAACTAGTGTTAACTAGGGTCAGTGTTATAACTAGTGTTAACTATGGTCAGTGTTACAACTAGGGTCAGTGTTATAACTTGTGTTATAACTAGAGTCAGTGTTATAACTAGTGTTATAACTAGGGTCAGTGTTAAACTAGTGTTATATCTAGGGTCAGTGTTATAACTAGGGTCAGTGTTATAACTAGTGTTAACTAGGGTCAGTGTTATAACTAGGGTCAGTGTTATAACTAGTGTTAACTAGGGTTAGCGTTATAACTAGGGTCAGTGTTATAACTATTGTTATAACTAGGGTCAGTGTTATAACTAGTGTTATAACTAGGGTCAGTGTTATAACTAGTGTAATAACTAGGGTCAGTGGTATAACTAGGTTGAGTGTTATAACTAGTATTATAACTAGAGACAGTGGGGTCAGTGTCAGTGGGGTCAGTGTCATAACTAGTTTTAACTAGGGTTAGTGTTACAACTAGGGTCAGTGTTATAACTGGGGTCAGTGTTATAACTAGGGTGAGTGTTATAACTATTGTTATACCTAGAGTCAGTGTTATAACTAGTGTTAACTAGGGTCAGCGTTATAACTAGTGTTATAACTGGGGTCAGTGGTATAACTAGGTTGAGTGTTATAACTAGTATTATAACTAGAGACAGTGTTATAACTAGGGTCAGCGTTATATCTATGGTACTAGAGTTTTTCTTGGTTAGGTCAGGTAGACTGGAAAACTCCTGGCTTTCGGTTATTATAGCAATTCTAGCTATTATGATCATTTTATTATAACCATTCCAAACATGGATGAGAGGGAAGATGGATGAGAAGGAAGATGGATGAGAAGGAAGATGGCTGAGAAGGAAGATGGATGAGAAGGAAGATGGATGAGAAGGAAGATGGCTGAGACGGAAGATGGATGAGAAGGAAGATGGATGAGAAGGAAGATGGCTGAGACGGAAGATGGATGAGAAGGAAGATGGATGAGAAGGAAGATGGATGAGAAGGAAGATGGATGAGAAGGAAGATGGATGAGAAGGAAGATGGCTGAGACGGAAGATGGCTGAGACGGAAGATGGATGAGAAGGAAGATGGATGAGAAGGAAGATGGCTGAGACGGAAGATGGATGAGAAGGAAGATGGCTGAGACGGAAGATGGATGAGAAGGAAGATGGCTGAGACGGAAGATGGATGAGAAGGAAGATGGATGAGAAGGAAGATGGATGAGAAGGAAGATGGCTGAGACGGAAGATGGCTGAGACGGAAGATGGATGAGAAGGAAGATGGATGAGAAGGAAGATGGCTGAGACGGAAGATGGCTGAGACGGAAGATGGATGAGAAGGAAGATGGATGAGAAGGAAGATGGCTAAGACGGAAGATGGAAAGAGATGGTAAATGGTTCAGAGGGATAACAAAAAAATAAAATAAGCATTATAGTATTTGTCTTGCTAGTGACAAACCCAATTTCCCCTAGTGGGATAAAGTTTATCCAATTTCATTCAAGTCAATACAATCGGGCTTGAAAATCCAATGAAAACTAGACAGAGAGTGAAGAGGCTCCTGAACAACTCCTCACAACAAAAGAGAAGCGGCAAGGGACACGTAGTGTATTCCAAATGGCATCCTATTCCCTAATAGTGCACTACATTTAACCAGAGAGATATGGGCCCTGGTCGAGAGTAGCACACTACATATGGAATAGGGTACCATTTGCAACGTAGCGGTACTCACCCGAAAGCAAAGACGTCTGACTGTTTGGAGAAAGGCAGCTTGTCCTCCTCTGTTTCCGGGGAGAGCTGAGAGACTATTTCAGGGGCCAGGTGACACAACCATCCACTGGGGATCCTCAGCTTGTCCTCTCTACGGCTGCAGAATAGAGACAGGTCAACAACAGTCTGAATGCGGAACGGTGTGAGGTCATTCAAAGTTGTTTTTTTTTGTTCTAATTGTTCAGAATGAATTAATATCATCCCTATACAGATAAAGCAATATGGGTTTATACATTTCTACTACTTTTGTGTAAATACAGTATTATTGTTTAATTGAAACTCATAATTCACACTTCCAGTAGTTCATTCACACACCCGAAGACATCTAAAACAACTGGAAAGCGTTGTTTTGTGTCACGGGTGAATCTGTCCTTTTCTTTCCCATCTACACAAACGCACGATGAGACATCCTGCTGGATGACATCACACCCCAAACGCACCCTGAGACATCCTGCTGGATGACATCACACCCCAAACGCACCCTGAGACATCCTGCTGGATGACATCACACCCCAAACGCACCCTGAGACATCCTGCTGGATGACTTCACACCCCAAACGCACCCTGAGACATCTTTCTGGATGACATCACACCCCATTAGAAAGTCTAAATCCTGATCTCTCTCTCTTCATCATGTTCATACCATCTCTCTTTATCTCTCTCTCTTTATCTTTCCCATCTCTCTCGCACTCTCTCTTTCTCTCCCATCTCTCATCTCTCTTATCTCTCTCATTCTCCCATCTCTCTCTCTCATCTCTCCATCTCTCTCATTCTTCCATCTCTCTCTTATCTCTCTATCACTCTCATTCTCCCATCTCTCTCTCTCTTATCTCTCCATCTCTCTCATTCTTCCATCTCTCTCTTATCTCTCTATCACTCTCATTCTACTATCTCTCTCTCATTCTCCATTCTCTCTCCCCCTCTCTCTCATTCTCTTTCTTTTTCTCTCTCTCTTTCATTCATTCTCTCTCTCTCTCTTCTCTCTCTCTCTCTCTCTCTCTCGGTTTGTTGTTTTGGAAAGTTCTGAAAGTGTCACACCCTGATCTGTTTCACCTGTCTTTGTGATGGTCTCCACCCCCCTCCAGGTGTCGCCCATCTTCCCTATGATCCCCTGTGTATTTATACCTGTGTTCTCTGTTCGTCTTGTTTGTCAAGTCAACCAGCGTTTTTGTATCAGCACCTTTTTTTCCCCAGTCTCTCTTTTCTCGTCCTCCGGGTTTTTGACCCTTGCCTGTCCTGACCCTGTACGTGCCCACCTGACCACTCTGCCTGCCCCTGACTCTGACCCTGCCTGCCGTCCTGTACCTTTGCCCCTGTGGCTGTAATAAACATTGTTACTTCGACACGGTCTGCCTCTGGGTCTTACCTTGATACCTGATAGAAAGTAAATTGAAAAAGTTTGGTTACTAGCTAGCTACCTTTTGAGTTTGGATCCCGCGACTCGGTTGGCATCAGTTGCTGGAACTGCTACTATCTGTCCAGTGATCCTGCCTGCTTTTTTGACACCACACTTCACACAACAAGTCCTGCAGGCTCTAGTGTTATCTTATCGTGATTATTGTCCAGTCATACGGTCAAGTGCTGCAAAGAAAGACCTAGTTAAGCTGCAGCTGGCCCAGAACAGAGGGCTAATATTAATACTATGCATTCCAGTCTCTCTTGGCTAAGAGTTGAGGAAAGACTGACTGCATCACTTCTTGTTTTAATAAGAAACATTAATGTGTTGGAAATTCCAAATTGTTTGCATAGTAAACTGAAACGGAGCACTGACACACACATTTACCCCACCAGACATGCCACTAGGTTTTTTTTCACAGTCCCCAGGTTTAGAACAAATGAAAGGAAATGTACAGTATTATACAAAGCCATGAGTGCATGGACCTCTCTTCCATCTCATATAGCGCAAGTAAACAGCAAACCTGGTTTCAAAAACTAAATGAAGCAACACTTCATGACACAACGCCTCTCCCCCATGTCACCTACTTGTTGTGTGTATGTACTGACATGTACGTGGAACTGATAGAGGCACACACAAACACACTACATGTTCATGTATGTAAATTGTAAAGTCTTTTGTCAGTATTATATTTTCCGTTATGTGTTGAACCCCAGTAAGACTAGCTGCCACCACTGGGGATCCTAATAAATCAAATCAAATCGACCACAACCTTTCTGACATTCGCAACTACTTCAAAATGCATCCTGAGCGCTCACTGACTCAGTCAAATAGACAGGGACACTGGCAGCGCTGCAATAATACACAGCACTGCATTGCACTACTGTGGGTATATCCATCCAAAGGGTCTGCTATCTGCCCACTCATTCATTAGTTTTTATCATGATGCACACAACAACACATTGAGTCATGAAACTGATGGTTTCATTTAGCTACCCACTGTAGTTCTTATTTAATGATGAAGATAAATATGCAGGGCGTTGTTTGTTTTCTCTTGGTGATAATGATAATTCATCATTCAGAGGGTTGGCTTTGGTAGGTGAGAAAGTTTTGCTACCAAAAAAAAAGAGATAACCAGGGGCGGAAGGTAGCCTAGTGGTTAGAGTACTGAGTCAGTAACCCGAAAGGTTTGGTCTGTCGTTCTGCCACTGAACAAGGCAGTTAACCCACTGTTCCTAGGCAGTCATTGTAAATAAGAATTTGTTCTTAAGTGACTTGCCTAGTTCAATGAAAACAACAGGCTGATTATTCAACCGCCAGTTAGCAGAGGCCCAGTACTGTTGAAATTTCAGACATCTACATATCCTCATGTGTGTTTGGCAGGGTGACACTACATGAACGGTTGTCAAACATTTCCTGGTAAAAATGAGAAACACTCCTGTTTGTATGACACACACACACACTCCTGCCGCCACCACAACATAACGTTCCTGCTGAGAGTGAGGGGCGGTAGGTAAATGTTTGTCTTGTCATTCCGTCAGACCTGTTTATTAGCAAGCTGTCTTGCCTGCCAATGAAAATAAACAACAACATAAACAAGTCACAACTACTGACGTTAGATTAACCATCTCACACCTAGCTATTTGTTCCCAGAAACGAATTTAGATGTTCAACTTTGCAATAGAGGCTTCTGGGTATTGACGACAATACCAGACGTCTATGAGGGTTTAATCAGGAGTCAGGTGGAGGATGGGACGTCTCAAAAACCGCAACAAAAACATATTTAGATGATTTTCCCAATAATTTTGGGGGGGCTTTCTTCATCGTCCAGAGAGATGCCAAAAACATCAAATGATAACCTGACAAACAGTAAGCCTTAGTGTGGCCATTGTGAGCATTGGTGCACAGTAATTTTCATAGAGACTTTTGTACACTGCAAGTCAAATAGCACAACAGGAAATACAAAAGAAAAACCTTTCCAGGTTTTCTCTGTTCAGCATTGCAGTAACAACAGTTCCTTAAAACAATCCTAACACAATGATCAGAGTGAATCACATTTTCTTTCATCTGTTAGAATCTTTAGATGTTGTGTCCATACACACATTCTGTTTTGCTCCTGCTTCTGTCTAGTCAACCAGCCTGGTCTCATTGACTAGACGTAACATGGTAAATGTACATCCGGGACACTCAAATTAGTATGATACCGTATGTTACGTTTGGTATGGTTACATTAGACAGATGGTTACGTAAGTCAAAAAACAAGAGTAGGGTGGGTTGGTGTATTATGAAAACATCTAGCAACCTAAAGGTTGTGAGTTTGAATCTCATCACGGACAACTTTAGCATTTTAGCTAATTGGCAACTTTTCAACTACTTACCACTTTTTAGCAATTTGTTAGCTAACCGTTCCCCTAAACTTAACCTTTTTAGCTAATCCTTCCCCTTCCCCTAACCCTTTAACCTAAACTTAACCCTAACCCCAACTTCTAGCCTAGCAAACGTTAACTAGCCAGCTAACGTTAGCTGCCTAGTCACCTAGCTAGAATTTGTAACATATCATATGTTTTGCAAATTTGTAACATATCATTTGAATTGTAATTCGTAGCATATCACACAAAATGAGTGATGGACATCCACAAATCAATAATTGCCATAAAAAAACGTAAAACATATCATACTAAATGGGGGGGGTCTCAGATTTACGTACAGAAGAATATGAAATGCTCTGAGACCAGGTTGAGTATAAAGACTATAGTACTATACAAAGTATTGATTCCAGAGCAAACCTAAATGGCAGTTGGCTATACTGGAAACTAACGATAGACTGGACAAGGCTGTATAAGATCTAGGTGCATGTTGCATCATGTTACAGGATTGCATATCTGTCTACAGTAACACTTCAGCATTTATTTAGAAGAGGCTTCAGGTTTTAATGAGTGTTAAGAATGCCAATATAAAACCATCCATCTTCATTTGAAATAAACAGTGACTCATCTCATACACTTTTCCTACCCTCTTCCATCCATGGTGTTGAAATGCACTCCTACGCAACATCACGTTTCAACTATGTTGTACAAACTTGTTGAAAACACACTATGCAATATCTCTCGTTGGGAAGCCGGCTGATTCTAATAATTAGTAGTACAGAGCACGTGTAATCATCTCACAGTCAATAGCAGGAACACATCTCATACCTACTGGAGATTTTTAATTGATGTGGCCAATTAAATGGAAATACATCCATCATGACAAACCTAATCACCAGTCAATTATAGCAGTTGGTGCCGTCTCACCATATATGTCAATCAAAATCTAAAGAGACTAAGAAAAAGTACTTTTTGAAAGAAAAAAAAACACACACACACTTCCTTTGAACATGTTGCTAACGCCTGTAAAGCTGCTCCATATATAAGTATTGACATAAGATTTATTAAGATGCTTTGCTGTGTGAAACTTGTGGCTGCTGGCATTTCAGGGAGCAGTCATTTCGGGGAGCAGTCATTTCGGGGAGCAGTCATTTCAGGGAGCAGTCATTTCAGGGAGCAGTCATTTCAGGAAGCAGTCATTTCAGGGAGCAGTCATTTCATGAAGCAGTCATTTCAGGGAGCAGTCATTTCGGGGAGCAGTCATTTCAGGGAGCAGTCATTTCAGGGAGCAGTCATTTCAGGGAGCAGTCATTTCAGGAAGCAGTCATTTCAGGGAGCAGTCATTTCATGAAGCAGTCATTTCAGGGAGCAGTCATTTCGGGGAGCAGTCATTTTGGGGAGCAGTCATTTCAGGGAGCAGTCATTTCAGGGAGCAGTCATTTCATGGAGCAGTCATTTCGGGGAGCAGTCATTTCAGGGAGCAGTCATTTCAGGGAGCAGTCATTTCAGGAAGCAGTCATTTCAGGGAGCAGTCATTTCAGGAAGCAGTCATTTCAGGGAGCAGTCATTTCATGAAGCAGTCAATTCAGGGAGCAGTCATTTCAGGGAGCAGTCATTTCAGGAATCGGTCATTTCATGAAGCAGTCATTTCAGGGAGCAGTCATTTCAGGAAGCAGTCATTTCATGAAGCAGTCATTTCAGGGAGCAGTCATTTCAGGGAGCAGTCATTTCAGCATAGCAGCAGAAGAAAGCAGAGATAGACTTTAATCACTCTCAGGGAGACAAATTAAATAGAGATTAGCACCGATCCATATAATTTTCTAGATAATACAGACGTTTGAACCACTAAGAGTATAATCATCACTGCAGTAAAGTAAATACCACAGCAGGCGGGGTTATAATGACACACTCCTTTCTATTTGGTTTCGTTTTGTTTTCCTACTTATGCTTTTTTTAACAGATGTATCTATGTATCTTATCCCAGCACATCTACTGTACTGTACTGCACTCTACTGAACTTGAATGTAAAGTACAACAGTAAGTACTAACCTGCCGGCTTGCAGAACCCCAGATATGGTGAAGAGTCCGAAGTCGGTGATGACCACTTTGCCGTTGTCATAGAAAACATTCTTGGACTTCATGTCCTTGTGTAGGATCCCCTTGGCGTGAAGATAGCCCATTCCCTGAAAACAACACAAACATAAATCATTGCGATTCTAGAGTCATATTTTGTGACCAATATTGTTGTAGAAGAAATGTATTGGTTGAATGATCCAGGCAGTCTCCAACACATTGATTATGTTGTTAAGGTAATGTGTAATGAGTCTTAAAAACATTACAGTACCTTAACCATCTCCTGGGCGATCTGTCTGGTCTTGTTAACATCCAGGATGACTTTGGCATCCCTCACCACCGAATACAGGGTCCTTCCCTTACACAAGCTGAGAGAGAGACATTACAACTTAACAACACATCATACATTAGAATACAGTAGATTATAATAGAGTAAGGTATGGTAGAGTAGAAAATAATAGATTAAAGTAGAGTAGTGTAGTGTAAAGTAGTGTAATGTGGTGTATAGTAGATTTGAGTGGTGTAGAGTAGAATATAGTATAGTAGAGTAGAGTAGTGTAGAGTAGAACATAGTAGAGTAGTGTAGAGTAGAATAGAGTAGAATATAGTAGAGTAGAATATAGTAGAATAGAGTAGAGTAAAGTAGAGGAGAGTAGAATAGAGTAGAACATAGTAGAGTAGTTTAGAGTAGAATATAGTAGAGTAGTGTAGAATATAGTAAAGTAGAGTAGAGTAGAATAGAGTCGAGTAGTGTAGAGTAGTGTAGAGTAGAATATAGTAGAGTAGAGTAGAATAGAGTAGAATAGAGTAGTGTAGAGTAGTGTAGAGAAAAACATAGTAGAGTAGTTTAGAGTAGAATATAGTAGAGTAGTGTAGAATATAGTAAAGTAGAGTAGAGTAGAATAGAGTCAAGTAGTGTAGAGTAGTGTAGAGTAGTGTAGAATAGAGTAGAATAGAGTAGAGTAGTGTAGAGTAGTGTAGAGTAGAATATAGTAGAGTAGAGTAGAATAGAGTAGAATAGAGTAGTGTAGAGTAGTGTAGAGTAGAATATGGTAGTGTAGTGTAGAATATAGTAGAGTAGAGTAGAATAGAGTAGTGTAGAGTAGTGTAGAGTAGTGTAGAGTAGTGTAGAGTATAATATAGTAGAGTAGAGTAGTGTAGAGTAGAATATAGTAGAGTAGAGTAGAATAGAGTAGAATAGAGTAGAGTAGTGTAGAACATAGTAGAGTAGTTTAGAGTAGAATATAGTAGAGTAGAGTAGAATAGAGTAGTGTAGAGTAGTGTAGCGTAGTGTAGAGTAGAATATAGTAGAGTAGAGTAGAATAGAGTAGAATAGAGTAGT